>NC_077224.1:33862711-34162711 GCF_024763615.1 Phlebotomus papatasi
ATATGTTGCCAATTCCTCGGTGATCCCAATTTCTCCAATGCTGTCCTCAGATCTTGTCGCACACCAATAATCCTGTCAGCCATTCCCTTGACATCCTTCAGCCACTCAGATCGCAGTTGATTATCCTTGAGGATCTCAGTCACTAGCCTGGCACCATGAATGGGTGGATTGGAGTACATTGGACGAATGAGGATTTTCACCTGTGACAGAACCCTCTCGGCCTCATCCTTGTCCCTACACACAACTGTCATAGCACCAGCTCGTTCTCCATACAGACCCATATTCTTGGCAAAGCTCTGCGTGAGGATGATATCATGTCCGTCAGCCAGGAACTGGCGCACAGCAAAGGCATCATTGTCAATGTCCCCACTGGCAAAACCCTGATAAGCCATATCGAAGAAAGGAAAGAGATTTCGCTGCTTGATCACCGCAGACAATTCTTTCCATTGCTCACGACGCGGATCTACTCCAGTTGGATTGTGGGCACAAGCATGGAGCAGGACGATGGATCTCTCAGGGATTTTCTACAAAAGGGAAATGGGGATTTATTGTGTATTTTATTTCACTGACGACGGATAGTATGCACAGATACCAGCCGATTTTATTAATTCGTTGATAAATAAGAGAACCTATTCACAGAAATCAGCTTCCTTAGGGGAAGGTTTTGCACCTTCGTAATGTTGCAGCTTCGTAAAAGTTGTTTTTTTCCAAGTTAACTAAATTAAAGCTAGTCCTACAGTAGACTCTCTCAAATTCGGGCATTTGAGACCAAAATGTCACCCGAATTTGAGAGAAATTCGGGCGTCAAACTGTTTGAAATGTAACGATTTTTTGTTCTGCACATATAATATTAAGTTTATATACAGTAGAGTCTCGTTATAGTCCATATTTGGTTTCAGATTTGACACTTGGGTCGCACTATAGTCCATGTAATTTTTTAAAATTATCAACGACTTTTGATTTTGCAAAGCAACGACTTTGAAATTGCTCGACGGCTTCCATTTTCTTTGCGATTGTGATACTTGTCCTTGCTCTCTTCATTATGGATCACAATTATCACAACTACTTAATAAAGTTTGCCAAAAATATTAAAATAATTATGCTTGTTGCGTACAAAAAACATAACCTAACATAAAATCAGTGTTTTGAAATCAACGGTCGATAAATTGTGGACTATAGAGCGATGGCCTATAGCGAGACTCTACTGTACTTGAATTTATTGTAGATTCCATGGAAACCACTTAATAATACAAAATCATATCAAAACTAAGACAAACTATGGCGAATTTGAGCATATTTGCTTCATTTGATAATCATAATCAAATCTGGAAAATGTCAACAAACTTTTTTCGAATTTAATTGCTGCCCGAATTAAAAAGTAGCCCGATGTTAAAGGAGTCGATTTTAGCGAGAGTCTATTGTACATCTCACATTTCCTGACAAACTTGGAAGCCTAGGCGTTTTTTCCTATGTCCAAAAGGCTAAAATTTAAAAATGGGCCTAAAATCGTAATTCTGATGTGGAATATTTTACGCATTTTTGCACACTTCAAGTGTCTTTTCGAAAAAGCAACTATTGCAAGTTATAGAGGGTTTATCAGGGTTAATATTTATCGTGAAAATCTTTTGCTTGAAGGAGGTCGTTTTTGTGGGTCATAAAAAATTCATAAAAATTACCACCCTTGCAGCTCAGGAAAATTGAATTTTGCCAGCTTCGTAAATACATCTGTCAAAATTACTGACCAAAGAATTTAAGAATTCCTCACTGTTTTGGGTCACACTGTGCACGCCGCTCGGGATATTTGATTCATCAGAGATTCCACAGAATAAATTCACAAGAAAATTTTGGAATATTAAACAATTTTCGCTAAAATCTCGAAGGAAAACACGCACTTCCCCATCAAAATGAGACTTCATCAGATGTTTTTTTATTTCGCTTCTGTTAAATTAAACATTAAGCCTGAATCTGCTTATGGTAGGTGTGATTCTTTCATTGCCCGTGCGGTGCATTTTGAGAATTTTTCATCCAATTTGTTTTGGTTTTCAAGCGGAATTTTTCGCATTTTACTTTTCACTGGTAATTCTAAGGATTACAATAGGTGTAATTACTACTTTCTGATTTGTGCAGTGATGAAACTAGACTGCTTATGGTAGATGTAATTCTTTAATTGCCACTTCCATGTATTTTGAGTATTTCTCATTCAATTTTCCTTGTTTTAATGTGGAACTTCCCATATTTCACTTTAAATTGGTAGCTGGTCATTTTTGAAATCAGTTACACTCAGTCCCGGGATTAGACACATTTTCGAGGCCGCAAAACACGCGCGAAATGGCATTATGCATCGAGGAAATTTGCATATCCGCAGGGGCTTTATTTTGAATAAATCGGCCGGAGAACGAATTTTACGCGGAGTAAAAATAGTGAAAACGAAAAGATTCAACTGTTTAATAGAAATGCATTAACAAACAGTACTTTTTGGTCAGAGTTCTTCAATAAATAGTTAGAATATCTAAAAAAATTACCTTAATAAAAGGAATTAAAGTTTCATTATGAAAAAGTAACAAAATGTTTTCAAATTTCTCGCGTCGCAACATAGTATACATTCAGGCGTATTTCAAAAATGATTTCATAAATTGACGCCAAAAAGTAGGCAAATGTGCATAATTGTATGTGCATAATTCCGTCAGGTGCATAATCCCGCCGAAGTGAATAAAGCCGGGATTGAGTTTGTTTTTTTTCTAAAAGAAGTTTTACTTTAACTGATTTTCCACAGATCTAGTGAACATGTAGAGCTCATTCGACAAAAAATAGTCAGTTACAGCATTTACAGTAAATTTATAGGGTCGAGGGAACAGCTGTTGGCAATTTCGTCAAAATATTGAAATTTATTTAATGTATCTAATAAAATGCAAGTAATATGACGTTTTTTCATTAATCTACCTCTTCATATAAGGATATATATTCAAATTTCATATCGCAAATGGTACAAAAGAGGGTGCCACTAGGTCATGACTCAAGTTCTTAAAGTGCCAATAGGTGTTCCTTTGGGTCCCGGTCAAAATCCCGAAAGCCAAAATCCGAAAAGGCAAAATCCCAAATTGACCAAAATCCCGAGTAAAAGGGAAATTTTCTGTGTCTTGGGAAATTATTCTAAACATTTTCCTCCATATAATTTCATCCCTTTCAAGATTTCGAACATTCGGGATTTTGGCTGCCACCGGTTCCTTTGACCCTATTTCTTTTTCGACTATAATTTTTTTAAAATCAACGCAACAGCAACTAATGCGACAGGCCCACGCCAGAGCATGTTGGAGCACCCTCCCTGAATTAAGCTCCATTGCCCATTCTAAAACAGCCACGAATCTGGCGTCCTCCTCGCTTCACTGGTATGGACCGACTGAGGAACCGATTCGATTGTGCCTTCGGAATATCTCGTCGAGCACTCACAACTCCATCTAGCGAAACTATAGCGATATCGTAACTTGAGGTTAGCCGCCGTTATAGCACTCCTCAGAGTTACCACCCCACCTGAACAGTGACTGGTACCATTGGCTTAGAAGAGTCTTCATCAGGACGGGTCTTCTTCCTCCAACTCCTCTAGGCTCAATAGTTCTACTTACATATTTAGTTATTATTTTATTAATACTTTAAAATTTTTCATGTAAGTATTCTGATCTTGCTCTATATTTTTTTCTGACTATTCATTAGTTTCTTCATCAAATATTAATATAGAAAATTACCAAGGGCCCATATGTTATAAAACACGAATGCACATTTTCTTCTACAAATTAATTACACTTTGCAAAATCCTACAAAGAAAATAAATGTTCATTAATTAGCTGAGGTGCTTGTAATTTGGGACAGTGTATTATAAGCACCAATGCAATATCCTGAATTTAAGATTCCATGGCTTCAATACAAATTTAAATTTTTGTTAGGTACTTCCTTTTTATAAGTGCTGTTTGGGACCTTAACAAGCAGTTTATCGTCTTTGCCTTTTCTAAAATTAATTTAAATTGTATTAAATAAAAAAAATGTAGAGAAAAATTTGATTGCAATTTTGGACATTTTTTTTTGCAAATTCGGACACTTTTCTTGCAATATTTTGGACTGATAGGGAGCATCTAAACGGGGGGATTTTATTTCGAAATCGCCAATTTGACACAAAAGTCCCCCACTGAGCTTTAGACCGGTGCATTTTTGCTTATCTTTTGGCGCTTAAAATCTCCCTCTTTGAAAGCTCCATTTGTTTATCTTCAAATATTTTGACATTTTAGGTGACAAATCAGGTGAAATAGGGACACGGTATCGATCTCGCCTCTGAATGTATCATTTAATCTTCTTAATATGGTCGAATTGTTAACAAGACATCATTAAATAGAAATAAAGAAATAGTTAGATAGAATAAAGTTGATTTATAGAAAAATAAAAAATTAGGATATTCTCTTAATTTAGCAATAATATTGGCATAAAATCCTGCGGTAGGACGGTTTTGATATACAGGATGGGTGCCTCATCTCCTCTTCCTTATGAAGTGTTCATCACCAGACATAAATATCAACTTTATCACTCTTTAACAAATTCTTTGACTGTAAAACACTATGTGAATGACTTCGAAAGAAAATAGAAAGTCTTCCAGACTATCTATTTTAGTCAGAGCACACTTGGAGAATTTATAACAGAGGGTGGAGAAAATTTATCTCAGGAACGAACCACTAGAGGAGATTTCCCGAGACTCACTGGTGCATAGCACAGTGGGGTGCATTTCGAAATCCCCCCGTATAGAAGACGCCATAGGGAGCATCTAAACGTGGGGATATTATTTCGAAATCGCCATTTTGACACAAAAATCTCCCACTGAGCTTTAGACCAGTGTATTTTTGCCTATCTTTCGGCGCTTAAAATCTCCCTCTCCGAAAGCTCAATTTGTTTATGTTCGAATATTTTGACATTTCAGGCGATTTTAAAACTTTTTCTTTGTATTTCAAGAGATGTTTTTCTCGTGAACTATTTTCAAAATTATCAAGAGTCGAAAAGCAGATGATATGGGGACACGATATCGATCACTCTTCTGAATGCATTGTTTAATCTTCATTAATGGTCGAATTGTTAAAGTTGGTTTATAGAAAAATAAAAACTTACGATATTGTCTTAATTTAGCAACAATATTAGCATAAAATCCTGCGGTAAGACGGTTTTGATATAGAGGATGGGTGCCTCATCTCCTTTTCCTTATGAAGTGTTCGTCATCAGGCATAAATATTAACTTTACCACTCTTTAATAAATTATTTGATTGTAAAACATTGTGTGATTGACGTTTGAAACGTTTCGAAATAAAATAGAAAGTCTTCCAGACTATCTATTTTAGTCAGAGCACACTTGGAGAATTTATAACAGAGGATGGAGAAAATTTATCTCAGGCATGAACCACTAGGGGAGATTTCCCGAGACTCACCGGTGCATAGCACAGAGGGGTGCATTTCGAATTCCCCCCGTATAGAAGACGCCTAAAGGTATACTATTTAAGCCACGAGGTCGAACATTTCGCAAAGCATGGGACGCTTTGCCGCTCATTTTATTACTTCTATTTTCAATTTGATCAAAGGGTTAAATCTGTTGTAAGTTTGTAATAAAAAAAGGCATTGAATAAACGAGCAGTAAAAAGTCAAATTTGGTCAGCAAAAAATTCGAAATGATCAGTAAAAAATAAGAAAATGGCCAGTAAAAAAATAAAAAAAGGGCAGCAAAAAGTTTAGAAAGATCAGTAAAAAATTTAAAAAAGAGCAGTACCTTATTAAAAGCAGTCAGTAAAAGATGAAAAGTGGTCAGCAAAAAATTAAACATGATCAGTAAAAAGTAAAAGATGATCAGTAAAAAACAAAAAGTGGTCAGTAAAAAATAAAAAGTAGTCAGTAAAAAATTTAAAATGAGCAGTAAAAATATTGAATTTGGTCAGTAAAAAATTAAAAATGATCAGTAAAAATATTTAAAAAGCAGCAAAAAATTAAAAATGAGCAGTAAAAAATAAACAGTGGTCAGCAAAAAATTTAAAACGAGCAGTAGAAATATTCGAGATGATCAGTAAAAAGTTAAAAAGTGATCAGCAAAGAATTAAAAATGAGCAGTAAAAAATAAAAAAATGGTCAGTAAAAAACAAAAAGTGGTCAGCAAAAAATTAAAAAGTGATCAGTGAAAAATTAAAAATGAGCAGTAAAAAATAAAATTTGATCAGTAGAAAATCAAAAGTGGTCAGCAAAAAATTAGTTCAATTTTTACTGACCACTTTTAATTTTTCACTGACCTCTTTTATTTTTTTGCTGACCACTTTTTAATATTTCACTGATCAATACGAATATTTCTACTGATCATTTTTAATTTTTTGCTGACCACTTTTTATTTTTTACTGCTCATTTTTAATTTTTTACTGCTTTTTTTTATTTTTTTTTGCTGCTCATTTTTAATTTTTTGCTGATCAACTCGAATATATCTACTGATTAATTCGAGGTTTTTACTGACCAAATTTAACTTTCTACTGATCAAATTTAATTTTTTACTGACAAAATTGAAAATTTTTGCTGATTATTTCGAATTATTTGCTGATCAAATTTGATTTTCTGCTGACCACTTTTGACTTTTTACTGACCACTTGTTTTTTGCCATAAAAAAATAATGGAGGAAAGTACAGTAGAGTCTCTCAAATCTGAATCTCTCAAATTCGAACGCCGTTTGGATTCAAAATGTCAATTGTGAGGTTATGTTAGAAAGTTCGTATTCTAGGTGAATGAAAATCATATTTATGTGCTTCTTCCTGAATGTTTACATACATTATGGTCGTGTAAAATGAAAAGGAAGTGTGTTATCACTAAGATTTGCGAGAAAATACGGAAATTTGATTCAAAGTACAATTTAATCTCACACAAATTTCGTTAGTTTTGAAAAAATCGTTCGAATTTGGGAGGTGAGAAATGTCAAAAATACCCCCGAGCGTTCGAATTTAGGAGACTTTACTGTAAAAAATCTTCAAAGGAATGAGTCTTTGACTTATTGTGGACTCCCTGTAAATTAAAAGTGTCTATCTCTAACCGTTTGTCCTCTAATTCTGATAATAGACAAACGTACGGTCATAGTTAGCATAATTTTTCAGAAAATTTGCAGATACGTCAAAGTGAGAGTCCAAAGAAAAATCGAAGGGTACTGATACTGCTCTCTTTTGGGCAATAAAATGACACAATACATGCGAGCATATCGCGAACTTTCCATGGCCATTGTCTTTCTTCCTGATTTAAAAATAAAAAATTTCCAATTAGTTGGAATATTTCCAACTAGAACTATAGATTTTCTTACAAGATTAGCTTTGTTTTTAACTAAGTACTTATTTGTTTATTCTATTGGAACATTATATATTTTTCTGTAATTTTCTGACGACTTCTTCAACAAACAATGATATTGCATTCTTTTACTCGAGATTTACTACTCATAATCAGCAATTATCAGTTTATTATCTAATTCCATTGAAGATTTCTTGAGCAATCCGTCACTTGACACTTTCTATACTTGTTTCATCTCTCAAGAAAAATATTTCAAAAAAGAAATTCTCAAGAGCAAAAATAGATCTTTACGCAGAGAGAGATTATATTTTTGAGCTGTTGACAATCTCTCTGTAGAGTTGCTTTGTAGTGGGGAATCAGCTGGGGTCAGTGTGGGGAGGTCAGGAAAAATTCCAGTTCAATCTGGCTGTACTTACAGAAATATCCTCGAGAGCTGCAGTAAAGTTGAGACCACAGGATTTGGGATCGTAGTAGCGGTAGGAGTTGATTTGGAGTCCAGCATGTTTGAAGATGGGCACATGATTGCCCCAGGAAGGCACTGGCAGGTAGATTTCACGAGAGCCTGGGAAGAAGGAATTGAGGAAGGCTGCTGCCACTCTGAGAGCTCCTGTTCCACTAATGCTCTGGACAGTGGCATTGCGACCGGCAGAGAGGACGGGATTGTCATCTCCGAGAGCCAGGGCAATGGCATGTTTAGTAAATTCCGGATAGCCACTGATTGGAGCATATTCTTTGTCCATGCGACTCTCAGTGATTCTCTGCTCAGCTTTGAGGATACTCGGTAGCACATAGGGCTTCCCATTGTCATCCCTGTACGTACCCGCACCCAGATTAATTTTCTTGGGATTTGGGTCTTTCTTGAAAGCCTCTGCTATTCCCAAAATTGCATCCGGAGGCCCCATTTTCACATCTCCCCACCACGTTGAACTGCAAACATGTTCCCCATTGAGATATTGTTGTAAATAGAGACCAAAGAGGCCGGCAATTGAGGTGTGAGGAAATTAAGATAGGTCAGGGAACACCTTGCGGTAATGCATGACCTTGAGACGAGGTCAAAACGCGGGAATCCGCATTTTCCAGGTTACGTCACTCCCGGTGGAGAATTACAAGCTAAATACACATGTTGCATGTGAATAATTGAGATAATTACCTTGCCCGCTGTGCCAGAACACTTGACACTCCATTGCAATTCCTCAAAAGAGATTTGGATACTAAAACTAGAGCTGGACTGGACACCATCTTTCACGAGAAATTTTCACTCTAGACAACACTGATTTCTTCGATTCACTGACGATTTTCACTACCAATTGAATTTCTACAGAGCGTACAATTGATTAAACCTTCTTATCACGCAGAGATAGAGCCGCAATATAGCAATTTACACAGAATTCGATACTAGAACGGAATTGGAATGAGAATCCCATATAAAAAGGTGTTGGATGTCCGTTGGTTGCAAGAACGATGATAGCGCCACCAACTTTCTTCTTCTTCTTCGAAAATATTTTTGCGGTCCGAGCGCCATCTCTAAAAATTTTAGAGAACTTTCACAACGTCGCCTCCGCCGTTTGCGTTTTATGGTTAAAGTGTTTACAGTGTTTATCAAGTGAAAAGTGCCAGTGAAAAAGTGAATAAAAAGACAATTAAAAACATTTTTAAGCATTCGAATGGGGGTGAAGTGCATTGTGGAGAAATGTCGCATGGACCAGACGAGACAGTGCGGGGTTTCCTTCCACTGGCAAGCATAAATTCTTAGAGAGAAAACTGAGAAACTTCGAATGACGCTGTTTTCTACTTTTTATGTAATTTTAGTTTTCCTCTGGACCCCAAGAGGCGTCAAGAATGGATACGCCACATCCAGGACGGTAATGGGCAGCATCTGGACGAGACAACAGTGAACGATAAAAGAATCTGTGGAAGACACTTCGAGAAAGATGACTTTCTTCCCGGTGGCGTCAGGAAGTTCCTGAAGAACACCGCTATTCCCCGGAATTTTCCTGAGAACCAGTCCCCCAATCCCCAGTCAATAAGCAAGAAACCGTGAGTACTACTATTATATTCCCATTTATTAATCTAGATCTCGAGTTTAAATCTAAATTTTCATAAGAAATTGTCCCAAGGTGCTTTCCGGAACCTGTCCGGGAATCAATTGTTCGTTCTTTCTCGACAAAATCCTAAATTTTTATGTAAATCGTCGTTTTACGTAAATTTTACGTTCAGCTGCAGTGAAATTTTCAAAGGGAAGCTTCATCCGGAAGCGGCAACACAAGTGGAGTCATGAATCCAATAGTTTTATCAAAAACTGAACTTTTTCGGCCGTGTATTAAACTCCGTGTCCTCATCGGTGGTCGAATGATGTCAAAGACCACTGGGTTTTGTTAGGTGGAAAATCTTACAATCCCAAGGAGGCTGATACAAAGATTGTGAAGACACAGCACCAGACACTCTCAAATCATCAGGAAGCAACTGAAGAATAATCAAATCAGAGTTGTTCTTTAAATTTCAGTTGTTTCCTCATGACTGGAAATTGACTAGTGCTGTTTCCGAGATATTTGTGAAAGCATCCTGGAACTCTCCCACTAAGATTATGCGATTCTCCATCTAAGGAATCCGAGTGATCTTTGACATCACTCAACTCGACCATTGTGAAAGACACGGAGTGTGGCGAAAATTTTAGAGAAGAGTTGAGTTTTTGATCACTATCGAGTTGAATGACTTCACAAATTATGTTACAGCATCTGAACCGAGCTTCCCTCCGAAAATTCGACTATTGAAAATTGAATATGAGGTCTGAACTTGTGAACCGTCTCAACAATATTCTTATTTTTGAAAATTTTATTTGTTGTTCAAGACTAGCATTTATATATTTCTCTAAAATATTTTTATACGGAGTTTACCACTATCGTGGTTCAATAAATTCACACATTCCATCCAGTTCAATCACTGAAGAAGATTTTTAGATTTTTTAGTTCATTTTTAATTAAGAAATATAAATACATTAGATAGACATAAAAAAACTAAATTTATCAGTTTTAATCTAGGGGAGACTAGGGCAAAATTTGTCAAAACGAAAATTTCAATATTCACTATTTTCTAAAATAAAAGAGACTGTGGCTTGAAATTTTTATTTATAGATAGCCTTCATAAACCTTCTTAATCTTACAAAGTTTCAAAGGATTCGAGGAAGGATTACGTAAAATTAAAAATAATGAAATTTTAAGCCCTATTTTTGGAATATTTGGCTTACAGAAAATATCAATACTGATTAGCTCAATTTAACCACATTTCTCGTTAAGATAGAGAAAAATTGTCTTCGACAAAGTTATAGAGGAATAAATTTCCTGTAAAAATATGTCTATTTGATATTTTTAACGTTTGCGAGAGTAAAACGTCACAAATTATCCGAAGACGGACAAAATTTCTCCCAGGTATTTTGAGAATCTCCACAAAATCGACTTTTAGAAAATGATTCGAAAATCACATTTCTTTCGAGATAGAGGAAAATAGTCTTTTGCAATGTTGTAGAGCAGTAAATTTGCCATAAGAATATGCTCATTATAAAACGTTTAACTTTTCTCAGAGCTCATGAAAGAATTAAATATACGTTTTCACAAGTTTTGCCCCAGTCTCCCCTAATAGAAATGAATAAAAACTTTTCACAATTATACTCAAGTAGAATCAAATAATAAGAATTTTGGTAGGTTCATTAAGTAAATAAAATTTGGCTTTTAAAATTATTTTTTAAAATTTTTAGATTTTTGCGTCACAAATTTTTGTAGTGCTCAAAATTTAAGTAACGTAAGAATGTTGACAAACATGATTTTGTTTTAGATTAGCTCTAAATTCTAAATCTATTTATCCACTTTATTTTTTTTCATTTACAGATGTGAATTTGACGTTGATGATGAAGGAAATTACAGGGAAACCTATGAGGCAGTTGAAGGTGTCCGGGAAGTCCGGATTTATATCGATAATTGCAATCGATGTGAATCCCACAAGATTAAGAATCAACGGCTTAAGAAGAGACTGGAAAATGCGATTCGCAAGAAAAACCGTCTTGATTCTGCAAACAGGCGTCTCAAAAAGAAGTTAGAGAGTGTCTACAAAGCCGCTTACCCCGACAATAAGACACCCACGGTAATTAATATAAATTATACTCTTTCTTAGCTTGGATACAAGATTTCTTTTGGCTTAAGATATTGTTAATTTTCAAACTGCGTATCTGAGTTAGATTTAGAGATGCTTAGAGAACTCGTACACTGAGTTTTAATTTTTTTTATTGATATTTTGAAATAAGAATTTAGTTGAGTAACATGATATTGGAGCAAGTTTAAAATACTTCAATTTATTAGTACATTTTTGTTCCTTTTTTTTAAGTATTCCTAAATACCGGTCAAATATTAATGTAATAGAAACTTTTTCTATTTGTAATGCCCAACGCACAATAACTTTTGTTTGTAAACATGTTTTTAAAATTTCCCATGAGAATGAGAGAGATGACTAGATCTAGGTCTCATTCACTCTCACTGAAATGTCAAAAACATGTTTACAAAACAAAATTTATTGTGCGCTAAGCATAAGCTTGCTCCACATTATTTTGAATAATGAACGGCGAATTGTTTTTTCGGGTAAAATAATTGAGAACAAAGATTTTTGAAGGTAAATATTTAAAGTTCTGCAAATGCAGCATGTATAAAAATATTTATAACTTAAGAATTTCTAGATATAATTTCTTAATCCTAAATTATTATCCAAACATACGACTTTTTTGGGTCGGAGAAAGTAATATGAACTTTTTATGTAAAGGCTCATGCAACATTACCAAAAAATTTATAAATATTTTTCATAGAAATTTTTTATGAAAAATAGCACAGCATTTGGGAAAAGATTTTACTCAAGTTTATCGTACTTTCATTTTTAAAATTGAACAATAATAAGAATTAACGACGAGTTTACAGTTAGCAACACTTTATCACATTTGAATATTTTTGCGATGGAAAATCAAAACTGTTTTTCAAATGCTATGCATTTTTTATAACACAATTTCTATGATTTTTTTCATATTGTGCATTCATCTTAAAAATGAAAAGTTTGAGTACAATTAGTTATGAAATGCTAAATTTTAATTTAATAATTAAAATAATAAAATTAAATTAATAAAATAAATTTAAATAATTTAATTTTATTAATAAAGTGAATAAGTAATAAAAAATAAAATTAAATAATTTAATTTTATTAAATTAGAAAAAAATATTATTTTACAAAATCACCCCTATTTTTCATCTTATTTTACTTAGAAGTTTTCTTACATGTTTGATTCATATTGATTGAGTTGCATACGTGTTCTGGAACAGAACTTTTTCAAATCTGTGTGAATTAGGGGCTTATGTGGGTAACTTTTTTAAATGAAATGATTATTATTTCCCAAAATTTTATACATAATGCAATTTTTTAATTTATAATATGACAACATTTCAATAATACTTTCTAAAAGTTTTAAGTCATTCAGAATAAGTCTTCGTAATTGAGCCTTTAGAAATTTTTATCACTATGGGCGGCCAGTGAGAAGCATCAGTATACAAGTTTTTTCCATTTCACTAAAATTTATTACACTTATAATTTTTATTTCCTTGATTATAATTTATTTTAGAAGACGAGATATGTTGTAAAATCACCGAATATAGTATTTTGTAGTAATATTGCTAATGAAAAAATCTATTCAACGAGTAAAACTATTAAGTTGACTCTGGGATCTTGTGCTATTTTAGCTCAGGTTCGACTTATATAAGATAATTTGAAATAATTTTCGACTCAGATATGCATATAAAATCAGCTAACTATGGAAAGAAATCTTGTATTTGGTAAAAATTATTGCCAGAAAAGTATTATTTTTAAAGTATTTTATATTTAATATAGGAGATCCTTGGGACCTCGAAAATTGTACATATTGTTTTGCTGTGGAAATTGTATATACATCACTGTATCATCTATACATACCTATATGTTGTATGTATAACGTCAGATTGGTGAGAATGCGTTTATATCACCATTATTAATGTACATTTTTAATGTTATTTTAATAATAACATTTAAATATGTATAACGGCCAGTGTTTACTATATAATACGACTACTATGCGCATTACATTAAAATCATGATAACTAAGGTTATTTTAAAGCAATGCTTAGATATATTTTTTTATCAAAATTTTGTAGGGGAAAGTACTCTCTCTTTGAACGTTTATGCTACCTTCGAATAATGTGAACTTTCTTTATTTTCCTACGAGACTTACCAAATTGATAATTGGTTAACTAATATTTAATGGAAGTGTGTAAGTCTCTTTGAAAAAATAAATGAAAATTTTTTACGAAGGGAGAGTTCATTCCCCTAATATGACGTTAAAACTAAAAAAAAAAAACAGATATAAATTAGATTAACCCTCTATCAGGTAAGACCGCCTAAAGTTGGTCTTTACAAAAATCATATTTTTATTTATTTCAAAGTGCTATAGTGTCCTGTGTAAAAGTCTTATTAACATCTTTCGAAAGTTTGAACTCATTCTGACTCTTCGTTTTGTTTCTATTCCCAGTTTTGTGTGACAGGTCAGAGAAAAAGCAACAAAAAATATTTGTGCAAAAAAACTTATTTCCAATTTCAAGAAAAATACCGATTTAAAGTTATCTAACTAAAATTAATTTATTTTTTGCTTAAGGATTTGTCGTTTTACTTTGTGGATTTTATTTGAAAAATTTGAAAAAAGGAAAATATGAATTTTAGAAGTAAAAACATTTTCAAAAACTATTTATATTTTCTTACCTAAAGCATAAATTAAAAGAGATAATGAAGGATGAATGGTTTTTTCGACATTATTGGATCATAATTATCCTAGAAAACATTTTCTTACAACTTTTCCCATATTAAAGAAAATACTGTTAGAAGGTTAAATATTTTCTCAATGTAATTATTTAAAAAATACAGCGCATATCAGTGGTATTATAAATTAAAATATTGGAACCGTAAATTAATTTACTTTATTTTTTCCTTAGGGGAAAGACATCTACAAAACCTTAAGACTGTTGGGCGAAGGGAAAAAATCTGGCAAATATCCACCAGGTTTACGAGCATTTGCCCTTTCGTTGCACTTTTATAGTCCACGGGCTTATGAGTTTGTAAAGGAGCAACTTGGTACACTTCCGACAGCAAGAACTATGCGTGGATGGTATAACAAAATTAAAACTGAGCCAGGGATGTCTACAGCTGCTCTTGAAGCATTAAAATCAAAAGTTCGTCAAGAGAAAGCTTCTGGGAAGAATAAGATTTTTGCTGCCTTGATGATGGATGAGATGGCTATTCGACCATCGATGTGCTGGGATCCTAAATCAAAACAATATCTGGGATTCGAAGATTATGGCGTGCCAAATCTTTGTCAAACGAAACGAAAGGCCAAGGAAGCCCTTGTTGTTTTGATAAATGCTGTAAATGGAAGATGGAAGATCCCAGTCGCATACTTCCTGACTGCTGGAATGACCGGAAAAGCGAAAGCTGAGTTGGTACTCGAAATATTACGCTTTCTTAACGAAGTCGATGATATGAGAATAATTTCTCTAACCTTTGATGGACATTCTTCCAATAGAAGGATGACGGAAGAGCTTACTTCAGCGGCATTCGGAACGGCTACGTATTTTCTTCATCCTGTCCAAGGCTACAAAATTCATATAATTTTAGATGCAGCTCACATGATAAAGCTCATGCGAAACTATCTAGCCAAGCCACATCTGATGAAGGATGAAGATGGAGAAAAAATTGAATGGAAGTACCTTCAAAGACTACACAAAATTCAGGAGGAAATGGGGCTTCACTTTGGTAATAAGCTGAGAAGTGGCCATATCAACTACAAGGACAACATCATGTCTGTAAAACTCGCTGCCCAAACCCTAAGTCATAGTGTGGCAATTTCTTTGGAGTTTTGCCGAACGCTGGAAATTGCTGGTTTTGAAGACTCCACGGGAACCATCAAATTCATTGACATGATGAACAAGGTAATTTTGTAATTATAGTATTAAATCATGGTCAAAAAAATCTTTTATGTTCTGTTAAAATTTTAGGCATTCGATATAACCAACTCCAAAAATTTACGCGATTTTGGATACAAAGAACCACTTCAAGAAAAAAATTTCCAGAAAATTCAGCAGATGGCACACCAAATTGATTCATACATCAAAAATTTGGTATTATATGTGTTCAAAGGTGTGACGGAGAAAGAAGTCAATTTGTGGGCATCATACGCTTGTGGAGTTGGCGCCAAAGGCCTCTGCATTACACTGGAGTCTGTACTCAATTTACATCAGGACTATGTAGCCACTGGTGAGCTAGACTTTTTACTAGCTTATAAGCTCTCCCAAGACCACTTGGAAACATTTTTTTCTAAAGTGAGAGCAATGGGTGGATTTAATCCCAATCCGAATGTTGTGCACTTTTGCGCGGCATATAAGAAACTATTAATTAATAATCAAATTCGACCCTCATTGCACGGAAATTGTGAAGAAGATAAGGATTGTGAAATTCTTTGGGTATCTTCAGACCAGCAGCCATCTCAGTGTACGGAGGAAATTGGTCCAGTTGAAGAGTCACCAATGGAAATCGACGATCTACCTGATCTCTCAGAAGAAGTGAATCACATTGTGATATATATTGCAGGATTTGTTGAAAGAAGAATCCTACAGAAAATGAGATGTGATATCTGCCCCAAACAAATTTTTAATTGCGAGGCTGTGCATGGAGATTTAATTCAAGCAAAAACCACGATTAAATTACATTATCCCCGAGAGGACACACACAAACTTTGTCAAATTCTGGAAAAAATTTTAAGGAAAACCGAAATCAGTACACACACATATACCAGAATATCCCAAACATTTTTCTCCGCTGTTGACATCAACGATTATTTTAAAACTGTCGAATTCGGTCACATGAATAGTTGTGGAAAGCAATTCGTCATGAATAAGCTAGTGGACACATTTTTATGTGTGAGACTGAAAGAAATTGAAAAGCGCATGAAGCCTAGGAATGTGAGAGGAAAATTTAAAAGGATGCTGAATCTTATGGGCCAATAACTTGTTATTCAAGTTTAGTGATTTATTTTTTTCTCTAAGAAAAAAAAACTGAAGTATTTTTTATTTCGTATTTTTTTTAGTCCTATTTAGTGTTTGTTTATTTATTTAAATGTGAATTTTACCTTTATATTACATTAATCAAAGAATTCTGTGACATTAATATTATGAACTAAAGTGATTATGTATATTTTAAGGACTTTTTCAAGAAGAAAACCTGATTTTTTTTTCATTATATTTCTTTATATGCAGTTTTTATTGTTTTCTTATTTTATGTATGTATATAACGCGAGGGAATAACGCAATATTAATTTTCAGTTAAATATATTTATTTTTACATTTCTGTTGTCTTTTATTACATTTTATTGAAAAGTCTTTTAGCTGCAGAGTTTAGAAGACATTCAACTTCACTGCTATGATTTTAATAATAATCATTCGCTGTATTTCTGTTGTGAGTGGCGTGAACCGATGTTTCTTGATGTATTTCCGAATTGGTGATAATTGCAATGAAGTTACTCTGGAGAAAATTCTGGGAAGAAAACCAGAGTACCACCTGGAGATTGACTTCAACTAAAATAATCTGATCAATTCTCTAATTCTGATTTTTCACCCTTCATTAAAACAAACGATTTATCAGAGCACCCACAATATTGAATTTTCTCACTTGTTCACAGGAAAGAAAGATTCTTTTCGTTAGTTTTACACAAACTCCATCAAACAATGAGCACTTTTTTATCCAAATTCATAAATAATTTATTGAAAAATTGTTTAAAACAAAATAAAAGCAAGTTTACACGAATTGCCACCAGTTGCGCCACACATCTGAGTATTTTCCCAACACGCCACTAGGTGTAGACTGTGGCGTGAATTTATTTGTCTTGCCACCAGGGGGTTTGCAATAAATGACGGAGAATTTTCGTCAATCTCGCGAATAGGCTTTTTCCGAGCTCAAATTTGAAATTAAATTGTTTAGTTTTTAACGGTTACTATGTTAGTCAGTCTTTTATTAGAAATTTCACAGCTATTGCCGATAATTCGATTATTTATCTCCCTGAACTTATGCCCTAGACACACTTACGACTAAAGTCTAGAGACGACTAAGCTAGTTCATAGCCAAGTCAGTTCCTGACACACTATACGAACGAGGCTTAAGATTTTCTGCAACTCACAAAACATAACTTTCGTGGGTTTTTATGCAGATATTTCTACGGAAATGCACTAATACTCCTCTGAAAATGAAACTACAGTAGACTCTCGCTAATTCGGCTCTTTTAAGATCGGGATACTTTTTAATTCGGGCAGCGGTTACATTTGGTTTGTCTCATGTTGTCATTTTTCAAGTTTGATTATGATTATCAAATGAATCAAATATGCTTAAATTTGGCATGGTTTGTCTTAGTTTTGATGTGATTTTGCATTATTGAGGGATTTTCATGCAATTTACGATATATATGAGTGTGTAAACTCAATATGTGTATGAAAATGAATAAAAAATCGTTTCATTTCAAAAAGTTTGTCGCCCGAATTTCTGTCTAATTCGGCTGACATTTCGGTCCCATATGCCCGAATTTGAGAGAGTCTACTGTATTTGTAAATTCATGTCTCAGTACACGTCCAAAAATTATTGTTACTTACAATTATTTGTGAGGTTGAAGCCACATAACTCGCGACTTAAGCCAACTTAGGCGATTCTGGTGAATAATTCTTGTTGTTATACGTGAATTGTGAAGTAAATTTAAAAGCAGTTTCATTTTCAAAGGTTGTACTAGTGCATTTCAATAGAAATATTTGCATAAAAACCCACGAAAGTTATGTTTTGTGAGCACTAGAAAATGTTAAAGTTCGTTTATAGTGTGTCAGTCAGGAACTGACTTGGCTATGAACGAGCTTAGTCATATCTGGACTTTAGTCGTAAGTGTGTCTAGGGCATTATGCATTATATAAATGATACTGTACTGTAGTCTAGTAGAGAAAAACACACCAAAATTTATTTACATATTGAAATATAAGGGGATATGAACCTGCTTCCGATGATCGACTAGGATAGTAACTCCAGTTAGACCTATTACCTCTCTTATGCCCTAGACACACTTACGACTTAAGCCAAGAGACGACTTAGTGGAAAATGATGGAAATCGTCGGTTCCGAAGAAGACTATTGTAAGTCTACTTACAATAGTTTAAAAGGATGGTATCATAGGATGCAGAAACCTTAGATCTATATCCCCACAAAATTTTATGTTGATTAAGATATTCCTGCAAAAGTTACCAGAAAAAAACTTAAAATCATCGTGCCCAATTATTGAGTTTTTTGCCCACAATTTTGCTATAATTAATTTAAAAGTAGTGTTAACTAGAAGATATTCAATGCGTAAGTATGATAAAATAGTTTCAAAAGCTGAAAGTATAGGGGGAAATGGGGCACCTTTGAAAGTGGGGCACCTTTGAAATTGGGATTTTTAACCTATTTTTGAATAAAATTGAGCCTTATCGCGATATAATTTAGGTGCACAAAGAGATTGAGAAGTTAAATTTTATTATGATAAGGCTCAATTTTATTAAATATTTTAATAATTTTAATAAAATTTTAATAAATTTTATTAATAGGTGAAAAATTCCAATTTCAAAGGTGCCCCACTTCCCCCCAGCACAAATTATCTCATAATAGAATCGTGACATAAATGATATATTAATAACATACGAAACTGTGTTTCTTAAGAAAAATTCTTTATCCTAAGACGGAAGGAATGTCTGCTCGACAGGAATCCCTGATTGGCAGTTTCATCAAAATATTGAAATTTGTTTAAAACAAATTGTTTATATAATACAAGTAATATGACGTTCTTTTCTTTAATCTACTTTTTCCTGTAACTCCTCTGTAAAAGTATAAGATCACACGAATATACTTTTTTTCTATTTTGTCTAAATAAAAAAAAAACTTGTTATTGTTACATTTATAAGGAATTAAAATAATAACTAAATTTTAGTTTCATACACAATTTACATCAATTTGTTTTATTGAAAAAGAAGTGATTCTTAAAAATTCAGGCACAGACATCTTAGATGCCTTGACAGTCTTCCCTGATTAATTTTCCTAATTCTTCTGTAAAATAAGAACTTTAAAAATGTATAGAAAAGTTTCAAAGACGTTTAGATACCGAAACTGCTAAATGTCATTAGGTCATGATCAAATTTTTTTTCTTATTTTTTCGAACATTTTGAGAAAAGTAGATTATACAGATTGATAGAGGGAAGTGGGACACCTAAAATTTGGATCCTTCACCTATTTTTAAATAAAATTGAGCCTTATTGTGATATAATTTAGCTTCACGGATTGAGAAGCTAAATTACATTATGATATGTCTCAGTTCTACTTAAACATAGGAGTAAAATCCGAATTTCAAATCTGCCCCACTTCCCCCTTGCCAGATAAATAAGGTGATTAATTCAATGTAAAAAGAAAAACAAAAATTTTCTAAATAGGAACATTAATGAGTAGGTAGTCACAAAGTTCTTAAAGTGCCAATATGTGTTTATTCCACAATATATGGAGTTGTGAAAAATTCCCTTTTGGAGCAGGTTATGAATTAAAATTAAGTTATTTTACCTACCCTCCATCCTAGATTTTTTTGAATTCAATTTTGTAGAAGAGTTGCAATCTCAAAACTTCTGTAGATTGTTTTTTAAAATTTAAATCAGTTGATGTTTCTTTTAGGAAGCTTATATTTTTTATTAAAAAAAACTTCAAATTCACTAGACGGATTATTATTTTACTTATGGACTGGAACTGTGTCACAAAATCAGTTATTTTGTCTATGATGCTTCTGAAATCCCCGAACTTTACAGAAAATCTCTGAAAATCCTTTAGAAACGTATTAATTCATGGACAAAACTATTTTGAGACTTATTTGTTATTTAATTCGTAACTTCTCGAATAGCAAATGCTAAGTACTCCACATTTCCAGGATTAACACCAGTGAGAGCCATTCTTCCGTCTTTTGTGATGTGCACGCTGTATTTATTTGTAAGACATTCACACTCTAAGGAATTCAATCCGGAGTATGTGAACCATCCAACATGATCTGTAATATGCTTCCAATCGCGAGATGAACCCCATTTCTCCAGTTGTTGCCTCAGAGAATGTCGAGCAGTTGTTAATCTCTCCGTCATTTTCTTTACATCTGCTCTCCATTCAGCACATAATTCTCTATCACTCAGGATTTCCGTGGCAATCCTAATGCCATGATTTGGTGGACTCCAGTATAGTCCCTTAACGAATCCCTCGACTTGAGATAAAATTTGTGATGTATGATCCGGAGTCTTGGTGATAAATGTTACAGCTCCTACTCTCTCGCCGTAAAGACCTTTGAAAAAAATTATTTCAATTGAGAGAAGCAAAAAATATACTGAGATAAGATTACCCATATTTTTTGCAAAACTCTGTGTCACGATAAATTCATGCTCATCCGTTGCGAATTGTCTTATTCCAAAAGCATCTCGGTCTATGTCTCCACTCGCAAAGCCCATGTACACAAGATCAAATACAGGGAGAAGTTTCCTTCTCTTTACCAGTTTAGAGAGTTCTTTCCATTGTTCGGGTGAAGGATCAATTCCTGTGGGATTGTGGCCACAGGCATGAAACAGAAGGAGAGATTTCTCTGGGATTTTCTGAAATTGTAATATTATAATTAATCAAAAAAGGATTGTCTTGGTAAATAGTTGTGTGTTTTGAAGGCTGTAAGCGATATCTTAAAACTCACATTGATAGAATCATAAACAACCTCCTCATTGAAAGTGAAACATCCTGGTGCGAAATATTTGTAAGAATTAATTTTCAATCCTGAATTTCTGAAGATATTCTCATGATTTCCCCATGAAGGATCCGGTAGATAGATTTCCTTATGACCAGGAAAAAAATTCTTTAGAAACATTCCTGTAAGGCGTAGAGCTCCAGTACCACTAATACTCTGAAAAGTAGCATATCTTCCATTCTTCAAGATAGGATTATCTTCACCAAAAGCTAATTCAGTGGCTAATTTAGTAAAATTAGGACAACCCGTGTGAGGAAGGTACTCCTTGTCGAGTTTCTTTTCAACCACTCGTTGCTCTGCTTTCGCAATACTTGGCAAAATGTAGGGCTGTCCATCATCATCTCGGTAAATCCCAATGCCTAAATTCACTTTTCGAGGATTTCTGTCGCGAGCAAAGGCATCAATTTTCCCAAAAATTGGATCAGGAGGAGCTAATTTCACATCTGACCACCAGGAAGAGCTTTAATAAGCAGAATTAAGACAATCAGGTGAAGAATTTAATTAATGAAAAGCTTCATAATTACCTCAATCGCAGGATGGTAGAAGAAATTTTGGCACATCGCAGAAATTGTGGAGAATTTGTGACTATCATCTTGAGAAAATCCAGTAAAACTGACGATAGACAGTATTATTGATACAAAAACAATCGCAGAAATGTTTTATCTCTTCACTTATTGGCGTAATTTTCATTTTTATTTATTCTCCAAGCTGAAAAAAGGTATGATAAGATTCTAATCAGTGAATTGGACACCGGTATCCAATCTGATGAGTTATTGTCTCATTCATAGTGCTCTCTAAAGGTATACGAATTGAAGAGGAACTTTTTGTGAAAATCAATCTGATAAGAGAATTTGGTGGACAACATGAGAATCAAAAATACATATTAGCAATTGTCGTATTAGGTGAGGTTCTTAATAATCTCACTTACTATAATCCTAACAAAATTTCATGTCGTCCGATCGAACTCAAACTTTTGCAAAACGTGTTTTGACACTTCCTGATCACGAATATATGGGGGGCTAAGTTACATTCCCGTCCGTCCGTCTGTCCGGTCTTTGGAGATAAAAAGCTCCTAAACTAAAAGAGATATATCGACTTGCGGTTTTCGGCAAAGGTTATATATCGTATGAAAATTGCAACTTGGTGCATAGACCCCCCATCCCCCACTTCCTTCCACCATTTTGAATACCCCCTTTTTTGTTTTCTCAATGGCTCCGTCCCTATGGCATCGATCGCCTTCAAATTTTAGTATGTTATAGCTGGGTATTAGAGCTTTCGATCAATACAAAACTTATGGACCCCCGACCCCCTTGACCCGAGCTTTAAGGGTCCAAAAAAAATTTCTTAAAATGGCCATAACTCATGTTCTAATTGTCAGAATTTAAAAAGTGGGGGCGTTTCGGAAAGTTCTCGTGAAATTCCACTTCCCCTTCTAACATCGAAAGCTCATAAAACCACCGCTAGGGGCGCTATTTTTAAAAAGAAGATTTTTCAATTTTCTAAGTTAAATAACTCAAAATTCGATTGTGCATCGGGCTGAAATTTTAGTATGTTATAGCCGCTGATTATATCTATCAAACAAAAAAATACCTAAGTTGATTCATAACCCCTGACCCGAGCTATAAGGGGCAAAGTTCGAATATTGACCGGCCTCTATCTCCGGTTCTAATTAACATTTTAAACTAAATTTTAGGTTTTTGGTTTCGTCTCGATGAGCACTTTCAGATGGAAGTTCAAAAAGTCACCACAGGTGGCGCTGCGATAGCGTCAAAATTCAAACTCATTTTTCTAAAAAACGGCATTGTGCAAGTTAATCAAATTTTAGAGTGTTGTAGTATAGTCAATGACGTTTCCAAAATGGTGCGTAAGTGCGCTGTGGTTATAATAGAACCGGAGATATGAGGGGTCAAAGTTCACGAAATTCAAAAAATCATATCTCCGGTTATATTTGACCGATTTTGATGAGTGAGGGCTTAAACGAAAGATCTCACCAAATGCTACAACTTTCTAGAACATTTGAACTTCGTGGGACCAACATCAGGGGCGCTACAGTCAAAAAACGAATTTCAATGTCACATAACCTCAATTATCTCGACTGTCGCTGAACCGATTTTGATGATTACTTCGACATAATTGTAGAGGATATTTGTCTCTATATTTCGTCCATACATAATTTTCCGCTCAGACTACGCCGTCTGTCCGATTTTGCCGTTTAAGTGTGAAAAAAATGGACTTTTTCCATAATATGGCTTAGAAAACAACAAAGATACCAATTTGACTGCTTCTACTCGACCAAGACACTTAAAATGTTTTAAATGGAAAGTGTCACAAAATACAACAATTCTTTGATATAGTTGAAGTTCATCAAATGAACACTTTCGATGAGATCATGTTCTACGGCAAAATTATAGAGAACATTTTGGTCTACATTTCACCCATATATCGCTTTTCTGCCAGTCCATCCAAATTCTTGATATTTTGGTTTAACACTTGGAAGGACCCTCTAGTGGCAGCCGCTGCCAATTTAGTTTTCAATTTAATTTTTTATAGTGAAAAATATATCATTTTTACTGGAGGCCTCTGATTGAATGCGTGAAGAATTTATCTGGCTATTTTTAAATTATAAAATTCTTAATAAAAATTAAATATTAATGTAAATATATTACAAAAACAAAAAAAAAAAACTGCACTCGGAAGGACCAAGTGGCAGTTGCTGCCATATGCATTTTATATGGGAGTTTGACGTTCTGTAGATGTAATTTTCCTGATTGTTATTGTATAAAAGCCTTAAAAGGACAAATTGAAAGTGTTTTTGCAAATGATTGAGAAGAATTATAGGGCATGTCACACATGCCTTTGAATGCGTCAGTTTTTGAATGCTTCAATTTTTCTCTTATTTCCCAAAGCTAAAAATTCACTTTATTGAAAGAAGTTAATATAAAATAGTCAATAGTATTAACTATTGTTCATAAAGTAGAATTTTTGCTTTGAAAAATAAGAGGAAAATTGAAACATTCAAATGGCTGCCGCATTCAAAGGCAGACCCGTTTCCCTTATACGGGCTTCAGACCTAAGGTTTAGCTATATGGCTTAACTACTCTAATTTTTTATTAATTACGATTTTTTGGAAAAATTTAATAAAAGATTGGATAATTAAAGACAAAGGACCTATTAGGCTCTCAAAAAGAAATTAAATTGCTCGCAATTTAAGGTTTTGAGACATTCGGGAACTGGGCTAAACCTCTAGTCTGAAGCTGGCCTTACTCCATGATTCTGATAAAGATGAAAACATCGAATTGTTAAAAATCTTTAGAAACAGTACCCAAGGAGATGAAATTTCTGATTCAGACACCAGAAAAGAACTGACTAAATAAATATAAGTAAAAATATCAAAATATTATGTAAAATTCGATAAATGGCAGCGGCTGCCACTTGGTCCCTCCGTGACACTTTTAGTTACTAGTGTTAAATACAAAATTTGTATAATTTCACGAATTTGATTTAATATAAAACTGAATGGCGTTCCCCAACTTCAGCTCTAAATCAAATTTGCGTACATTTCGAGTTGGCTCACATTAAGAATCTCACCTACATAAGCCGGTTAGGATTATCTGTCCCTTTTTACCTTCGTTTTATTCAAAATTTCTTATTTTTTGGGCGACGTTAAATTTTTTCAAAAATTCGAATAGGCCTTTATTGGTACAGTTGCAACTTGCATGCTAGTGGAAGAATCAAAACATAACCTTAAATGTAATGGTATGGTATTCGGGAGAAATAACTTGCGAATTTTCTCAATTTTCCTTTTGATTTTATGAATATAGTGCGTCGTACGTTTTCCACATATAGAATGGCTTGTAGTCGATACGAGTATGTCAAGCAATTTGAGCTTGATGACAAAATACTGCCTAATACTTGGATCGTTGTCCGGGTGGATGGAAAAGGATTCCACAAATTTGCCACAGTTCACAATTTTGATAAGCCCAATGATGTCCGGGGTAAGAATTGAGGATTGGATTTTATGATTAGAGAGTCACAGAAGAATTTCTCTTTGTTCCAGCACTCGATCTGATGAACTGTGCAGCAGTGTCTGTAATGCAGGAGTTTAAGGACGTTGTTATTGGGTACGGACAGAGTGATGAGTATTCTTTTGTCTTCCGTAAGAGTACAGACATCTACAAGAGACGATCTGCAAAGATTATGTCAATGGTCACAAGTCTCTTCACCTCATCATACGTTCTAAACTGGAACCGGTTCTTTCCGGATCGACTTCAATACGCTCCAGCTTTCGATGGGAGAATCGTGGTATATCCTAGTGATGAGAATCTCAAGGATTACTTGTGCTGGCGTCAGGCTGATGTCCACATCAACAATCTCTACAACACAGCCTTTTGGTGCCTCGTCTTGCGCGATGGACTGACAAATTCCGAAGCTGAAGCCAAACTCCGTGGCACGGTGTCTTCAGACAAGCACGAACTACTCTTCCAGCATTTTGGAATCAACTACAACAATCTGCCAGCCATCTTCCGGAAGGGCACAGTGCTACTGAGGAAGCGTGTTCATGCTGAAAAAATTGACTTGAAGCGCCAACTGATCGTTCCACAGTATGTCGATATCATCCGAGAGAATTTCTGGACAGAGAACTGGGAACTCCTTGATACAAAGGGTTCAGGTGGTGATGTATTCCACGTAAAAAGTCACGATCTGCCCGATCTCATGAAGCTGCAGATTTCCGGCCGAGAAAACTGACAAATAAACCATCTTTTTTTTCTCTTTATATATAAATCGTTATTTTTATCTTGTCTCAATACAATTGCATTTAAATGTTTTCTGAAACAGGGCATCCTCTCCTTGACCCACAATCATATCAAATCAAATGAAAAGAGCCCCGAGACACTGTCCTGGGGACATGGGGAAGTACACAATTTTTCTTTTATGGAGCGGTTCCGTCATCACCATTTACCCCTTTACATTTTTCTTTCTAAATAAAAAATCACCTCCGGAATCCTTTTGCAAATTACACAGGAAATAAACTTTGTTTCTTTTTTTTTTTGGGGGGACGAGGAAAAAAATATTTACACAACATTGAACACAACTCCTGTTGCAATCACGAAGAGAATGTGGTCTTTTTTTGTTTTATGAAAATTTTCTCTAGAATTATTATTTTTTTTTTCTTGAGGGCGGGAAAGTAACTGTGGCATCGTCTATGAATTAAAAAAAAATCTCCTTTCCTGGATACTAAAATCATGCTGCCTGAGGAATTTTACCATTTCTTTTTGTGCTCGTCCATTGAAACACCTCCAGGTCCTAAAGATACAATCATGAGCAGGCCTCCAATAACAGAGAGGGTCTGAAATTAAAGTCAAATAAAATCTTGTTAGATGAAATGTAAAATTTCACTAAATTTCCATGAAAACTTCCAAAATTGCAAAATCTAATTTAAGGATTAACCCTTTAAGGACGATTGGAACACCGGTGTCCCATAAAGAAAATAATTTTTCCTGACTACCTAAAGTTATTATTTTCTTATGTTTGTACGTAATTGCAAAATAGAAGATTGAAGGAATCTAGGATATTTTTTGCAAGTCTCTAGCTTTTTGCTATGTAGTAAATATTAAAGCCCAAAAATGGCAAATTTTTAATTCTCATTATGAAAAGTGACTTTATTTATTTTTTATACTTACAATTTTTCTTGAGCAAAACCTTTTTGGTAAAAGAAACTACAATAATCAAACATAATATTTTTCATAAGAGTGAAAATTATCACTCATTAGTATCGTCAGAAAAATTACTTAAATTTTTGGGCTATTTTTGTCCCTATCGTTCATAGAGACAAAAAATACACCAAATCAGACTCTGTTGATTTTTCGAAAGTTAGATGTAAGACATTTCACAAGTTTTGTTTATCAGATTCGTTTTTATTGCTAATTTTCGATCAGCAAAAACTGTCTCGTCGTTAAAGGGTTAACGGAGGGGAAAAACCAGTGATAAGCCCAGATAAGCTTATGGTAGCTGAGATTCTTCACAGGCAACCTCGGAGTAGTTGCAATTCGGAATGCGTGTACCTAATTCGATTTTGAGTTGAATTTTAAAGGTACAGTGCCCGCTCTCTAATCCGGATCGCCGTATCCGGACGAGTTGTCAACGGTTACATTTAAAATCATTTTGAGGTCATGTATGCATATATCGACGACTCAGAATATAAGTCGAACAACTCGATTTTTTACAAAAGTCGTTTTATTCGCTTTTTGGATAGTTCTTTATACCATCTACCTTCCCTGTGAATATTATATTTGAAAGATAATTATTTTCAAAGTTATTAAGATTTTAAATCCCATAAATCCTATACTCTGCATATAAAATCTCAGTTTCAAATCGCTCTTCTGTAAAATTGGCCTACTGCGAGTTGTTCGTTTCTTATTCTGAGTGATCGATATATGTTCAGGAATGAAAATGAATTATCCTGTGATGTTTTTGTTTAATAAATGAAGTATAACACTATGCAACAAATTGACAACTTTTTTTTGGCACATGGATCTCACATGCTACGTTTGGTAGAGTCGAGTTCCCTGATCAAGAATCTGTTCTTGATTTTTCCCCTATACGTCACAATTTTCTTTAATTTTTTTTTTGTTTTTACTGTTTTGTCTCAAATTATCAATTATTCCTCCGGTTCTAGTGTACAGAACTTAATAAATGGGCATCCGTTGGAAAGGTAAGTATACTTAAGTCCTAAGTGAAATCTATTATATGCTGAAGAGAGTACATTAATATTTAGTTTAGTTTATAGTTTATATGATTTTTCAAAAGTTGCTTTCTTAGGTCATTTTTTGAGACATTTTATTTTGATTTTGTTTTTCCGCCCTCAAAGGATTTTTTGAAAAAATATCACATAATTTTCAAGTTGAAGCACAACTACATTACATTTCCAACGGATGACCATTTATTAAGTTCTGTACACTAGAACCGGAGTAATAATTGATAATATGAGACAAAACAGCAAAAACAAAAAAAAATTAATTAAAGAAAATTGTGACGTAGGAGAAAGTGGGGCACCTTTGAAATTGGGATTTTTCACCTATTTTTAAATAAAATTGAGCCTTAATGTAATATAATTTAGCTGCATAAACAGATTGAGAAGCTAAATTACATTATGATATGGCTCAGTTCCACTTAATCATAGGAGAAAATTCCCAATTTCAAAGGTACCCCACTTTCAAAGGTGCCCCACTTCCCCCTATAGGAGAAAAATCAAGAACAGATTCTTGATCAGGGGACTCGACTCTACCAAACGTACCATGTGAGATCCGTGTGCCAAAAATCGTGTTGCATAGTGGAATAGCATAGAATTCTCTAATTAGGGTAGAGTCAGCCCTTTTGGCCATGTAAGCACTTTTGGCCACCTAAAGTAAAATCTCATTGTAAGGCAATTATGAGTTCATTTAGAACAAGAAAATGGGTCTTGTTTCGTGACCTATAATTTAACGAATCAGAAAACCATATTTGATTTTGTATCGACTTGATTAATTCTAAATTATTGAAAGAAATTCTCGACAAGGTAAACAATCACAAAAAAACATGGGATTCTTAAGAAACTTGTTAATTTTAGGAGAATTTTTTTTTGCATTATTTCATATTTTTGATGAAAATATTTGATGTTATTCAATGAAAGTCCATTTCTTAATTAACTAAATTTTATTGTGATATCATCCTTAAAAAGATATTCTAACAAATTAAATGAAAATCGGATTTTGGCCACATTTTGGCTTACTTTTTTCGACTGTGTAAGTACTTTTGGCCATTCATTTTCCCATACATTTTACACGTGGTGCACCTCGCGGATTTCAGTAAAACCAATCGTGACTTTTGACTGATTTTTACATCAAATAGAAAATGTGCAAAAAGTCGTTTAAAATACTCTAATAATCACAAAAAATTGGTGTTAAATAAGAATAGGACTTGTGCTGTGTATTTGTGAAAGTTTTCGAGAGCTATTTCTTCTGTTATTTTATTAAAATTCTATTGGAAACAAGTGGCCAAAAGTGCTTACACACAATGGCTAAAAGTGCTTACAAAGTGGCCAAAAGTACTGAAACATGCATAATTGCATAAAATGCATTTTTCACTAAAATATCCAAAAAAAAAAAAAAAAAATGGGAATTCTCTTGGATGAATTATCATGAAACCTTAAAGTGGCCAAACGTACTTACTCCACCCTAATTCACATTATTCGAAGGTATGAACGTTCGAAGGGAGAGCCCTACATAAGATCTAGCTTTATGAAGGCATCAAGGTTTTATGAGAAGGTATTGAATGTTCTTACGGTCTTTGACGTTTTTTGTCCTTTTTCTCAGGTCTTGTATTATTTCGAAAAGAAGTTTAAGGGCGGACACTTTATATTATAAACCATTCCAATATTTTATCTGTTAATATCTAAAATTAAACAATTTAACAATTTTATATGTTGTATTCTTTAGAATCCTTGTACCAGATAAACATAGAATATGGTAGAACGGGATAATTTCGGACACTGTAGCAGACAAAATCATGAAAAGACAAAATCCCGAATGGGAATTTTCCCTTTGCCTGAAACATTTTCCAAATCTTAAGTGAAAATTAGAAAAAAAATGAAAATATAGAAGTGTTTTCGAATATCTATATTTTATGGGATTTTGGCTTTCAGGATTTTGTTCCTCTCGGGATATTACGATTTTGACCGGGATACAATTTTACCATATTAGTTATTTCTCCAGTAATGTGTTTCGTTAATTAATTGATTATTTTTCTGTTTTGTCCAGGTATCTAATAAATAAAATTATTTCCTAGTCTTTTGTCAAAGTATTCTTTTCAAGAAAATTTCTAATTTCAAGACCTAACATGGAGAGAGCATCACGACTTATTCAGAATTTTTTTTAAATACATTTCAGAAAAGTTTCCAAAATTTCTTGCAACTTTCATAGGCCTAAAGCATTTTTATCGGTTTATGCGGTTTAGGGCATTTATATAAAAATTTTACTCACCTGGAAAAAGTCATATTTGAGGAAGTCCCTGAGTGGTTTGTAGGACGGTACTGACCACCAGGCATTGTGATAGAGATTAAGGAACGTCAGCAGAGCCACGAGTATCAGCGCAGAAAGTTTTGTCTTGTAGCCAATGGTGACCAAAACCATCAGAATGGATCCCACAATGTCCTGAAGGATCTGCAGGAAACTTATTTCAAAACGAATCAGGGTGAGAAACATGAAAGCCAGCAAAACTCGTCCAGCGAGCTGCATCCAGTTCTTGGGTTTATTTTCACCAAGAGATGGAACTCCGGCAAATAGGCTGCGTCCCTCAACTCGAGATTCTGCCACCACGAGCAAAAGGGCACCGATGAGAGCTAAATTCCGCAGCAAGAACTGGAGGTCCCACAGTATTGAGTAAGCTATTGTCTGTTGAATAAATAAAATGAAGATAGAGGTAAAACGATCAATAGATCAAATTTGGAGGCATTTTTATATTGTGTGCCAATTATGTAAGAAATATCGGTTATCGCAGAAATTCTGGCAAAAAATCAACTTTTTTTTTCAATTAAATGGGGTTAATGTGAATATTTAAATAAATTACACACAAACTCGAAATAACACCACGTCAGTTATTTTTGTATGATTTTAATTTTAATCTAGTGATTTTTCTCATTTCTTCTTTATCATTTTCTGAGGTAATATTATGCTTTTATTGTAGTTCTAAAATAAAATAAATAAATGGAAAGTTATAATACTTACATTAGGATTAGAGTTTAAGAAGAAAATAAAATGTATTTTTTAATATAATATACGAGAGATGGCAAAGCGTCCCAGCTTTGAGGAATACTCGATCTCACGAGATAGAGCTCTCCGTGAATTATTTTCCGCATGATCTTTTGGTGCCTACTGATCGACGAGAGATCAAATTGCTTCATAAATTATAAAAGCATTTCAAAATCAAAAATTAGTAAAGAAATAATCATTTAGAATGTTTCTGACAAAAAATGTAAACACGAGAAGGATAAGTCATTCTCGGATATTTTAGTCGATTGATTACTGATTTCAAGACCAACTTTGACTTTCGAAAATTCAAGATGGCGACTTTTTTAGGCCATGTCTGTTTGGACGAAATATTCGCCTGGACCACCTCCAAAACATGTCCACAAATAAAAGAAATCGTAGGAGCCGTTTTCGAAAAAAGAAACACAAAAACATGGTTTTGGAGGGGATGGAAGGAGGTGGGGGGGGAAATAAAAATCATAATAATGTTCCTTGGATTGACTTATGGGGGGGGATTTCGAAGTTCGGAAATTCGTATCTCTTACAGTTTCACCCGTTTCACCTCTAGATGGGTAGCAAGTTTACGGACAAAAAAAGCATAATTAAAAAATCAATCAATTCAATCAATCAATTTATATATTTCTCCTCAATTAATGCTTGGTTGCGTCTGACGCCGACTTACCACGACCGATCTCATCAGGTAAACGGCAGAAACCCTGAATCATAGATCTTGGTTATTTACGGATTCTTAAATGATTGTTTACCGATTGCGACCGATGCAAGTGGGTTGGAAATTTCAAGATCTTTCTAAAAAATCCAAATTTAACCAAATCGGTTCAAAAAATGGGCCCTCGAAAGTGGCTGATTTTGACCTTCAATAATTCAAAGTGGCGAATTTTCCGGTCATAGGTATGTTTGGACGAGATATTCCCCTGGACTACCGCTATAACATATCCGCAAATCATTGAACAAGCTTGGGCCAATTCTGAGAAAAACCGAAAAAACATGATTTTTAGGGGTTGGAAGGTGGAGGGGAAGGGAGAAAGGAACAAAAGACTGTCCGAAAGAATGTCCACTTATCAAAGACCGGATGTCGATATCTCTTACCGTGTGGCCTCTACCTCGGGAAAAAACTTAAGGTCAAGTAACAAAAAAATCCTAATAAATTATTCAAAAATCAGGATTTAATTGGTATATTACCGATGAAGACCGATGCAGCCGGGTTCAGAATTTCAATACCTTTTCAAAAACTCCAAATTTAACCAAATCGGTTGAAAAATTGACCCTCCAAAGTGGTTGACTTTTGACCTTCAACAATTCAAAATGGCAAATTTACCGGTCATAGGTATGTTTAGACGAAATTTTCGTCTGAACTACCTCTAAAAGTCTAAGACATATCCGAAAATCATTGAAATAGCTTGGGTCAATTTTGAGGGATACCACAAAAAAAAACATGCTTTTTAGGGAATTGAGGGGGAGTGAGGGGAATGAAAAACAAACATCTGGAGATATTGTTTTTTATTAGGGGTCATCGAAGACCACAAATTTATATGTTTAACCGTTTAAGCTCCAGGACGGTGATAAGTTGAAATTGAAAAAAGACGATTATATAACTGCTCTTTTTTTGAGTTCGTGCAATAAAAATTTAATTAAATTTGAATTTGTCTTCTTATGCTCAATGCACAACGACGTTTGTTTTGAAAACATTGTTTTTACAGTCATTGAGAGTGAATAAAATCTACATCTAGTTATCTCGCTTCCTCTCATAGGCACAGTTTAGAAAACATGTTTACAAAACAAAAGTTACTGTGCGTTTGATATTATGCCCAACGCACATAAATTTTGTTTGCAAGCATGTTTTCAAAATTACATATGAGAGAGAGCGAGATGACTAGATCTCGGTTTCATTTACTCTTATTGAAATGTCAAAAACATGTTTACAAAACAAAAGTTATTGTGCGTTGGGCATTATGCGCAAAGCACTATAAATTTTGTTTTATAAAATGTTTTCGAAACTGCCTATGAAAGTGAGTGAGATGACTAGATCTAGATCTTGCTCTCACTTACAGGAAGCTCCGAAAATATGTTTACAAACAAAAGTTATTGTGTGCTGGTCTTTACACTTGGTAATCCGTATTTGATATTGTCATTCAGTATACGAAATATGGTTTTGTTTTTGATTTTATATTGAATGTATTATTATGGAAACGGTAAAATAAAGAAGAAAAACAAATCAGGGAAACTGCTGAATATTCGATCCTATTTAAATGCTATAGCAATAAATTATGCTCTATTCTGTTTCACCTGTTTCACTAAAATTGCAAAATAAAAAGAACTTGTCTGTAGTCTGTACAACGAGAGGTTCTCAGTTCGATCGTATGAGTGGATGCGGAATTTTTTCTGTTTCTTTTCCGGGGTACTTTTTCTTACATAAAATTTTCACAAAATGTCATATTCTTTGACTGGGCTCAAACTTTAAAATTAATATAAATATGTCACCAGTATTTTTGCTACTTTATTTCATGTACCTATTAAAAATGAAAATATAAAAAAAGGAACACTAAAAAATGTTAATTGGAACAAAATACGGCAACAAGATTATTTTCACATTTTCACGAGTTAGACCTGAGAGATGTCTATTCTATAGGAAATTTGCCGTTCTACAACTTTGCCTAGGACAATAATTTTCCCCTATCTCGTAGTAAAACGTGCTTTTCAAGATTATTGTATTATATATGATTTTCTGCACAAATGTGAGCTAAATAAATATTCACTGAACAAATATTGCTGGGCATATATTGACACACATTATCTTTCAACTCAAGGAAAACTTCAGAAAATCCTAAAACGGACAAGGATTCGTGACTTGCGGGACCCAAATTAAACTGGAAATTAATAATGAATTAAATATTGCAAAAAAATAAATTAGTTAAACTTGATATCTTCTGTAATAAAAGTATTTTAAGAAGGAATTAATATTCCATTTTTTTATTGTTTCTTCTGTTTTCCTGTCTCTGATCCTTTAAAAAATTGATCGTTTTAAAAGGTTCATAAAATTTTTGCAACTTCAATCTTTTTAATTTCAACAGGTAACGAATTTTTGTTGTAATCTGTTTAAAGTGCGTGCTTAAAAGTGCATTTTTCCTCTAGTTCTTGTGAGTCACCTGTTTATTTTATTTTTTGAAACCTTCTCTGTTCTTTCCCTCATACCAAGAAAATTAGGCCTCAAGACCTATTTTGACCAATGTGCATTGTTTAAAATAAATAATTTTAAGCCAACAAATAAAAAAATAAATAAATAAATTGACAAAAATATCTTGCATAAGACATGACAATGTATGCTTTACGATCACAGCTTTAGCAATCCGAGATGAAATCCAATCTCGTCAGATCGGGTCTAAACTTTGCATGTAGACGTTTTGACACTCATGGATGTCAAAAACGTCGGCGTCGTATTGGATTGACAATTCAGAGTGAATTATTCCAAAAACGGTTGCAATTGGTCAAATTCGGTTTTAATTGTCCGAATTCGATGTAAATGGCCTCAATTTTAGGCCATTTACACTGAAGATTGAGATTGAATTGTCCCAAAATCTGATTTTGGGACGATTTAATCTCAATCCAATGTGGCGGTGTAAATTGACATTTATTTACCATCCGTTCGGTCGTTTCTCCGGAATAAAAATGGTGCTGGAGAGAGATTAAAAATAGATGAAACGGTAAATGGTTTTCGGTAAAGGTTAAAAGCCGGAGGCAGCTAAAATCCCGAAAGCCTAAATCCGGAATGTTCAAAATCCTTAATGGGATGAAATTATATGGAGGATAATGTGTAAAATAATTTCCCTAGACACAGAAAATTTCCCAGAAATTTCATAGAAAAGTATAGCTAGTAGCTATGACATTTTGAAGGGGATTTTGGCTTTCGGGATTTTAGCTTTCGGGATTTTGGCCCATTCCAGATTTTGGCTTTCGGGATTTGGACTGGGACCCGTTAAAAACACATCGACGGGCGACTAGAGCCATTGACGACGTTTAGAACATCGACGGGCGACCCCACCGTCCTTCCGCCATTTTGCAACATTTCTAAATTTTATCTTTTTTTTATAACTCAGCCCCCCTATGGCCTCTATTGGTCTCAAATTTAATTATATGGCAGGATTGACACACTCAGATCGAAAACATTTACATATTTTAGATGTTATTTTAATAAGGAAATGTATATACGATAGACCGTTTTTGCTTCCAATCGTAGAGTTTTTGATAAATAAAATTGAGCTCCTCCGACCACATACGACTCTAAGGGAAGTAATACCGAGCTACAAGGAGCCAAAAACGTAATTCCTGTCCTAATTGTCAGAAATTGAAGATCTTGAGTAATCCAGAAGGATCTCGTGAAATGCTACAATCGCTAGAATGGCTACAACTATTTAATTTAAATCATCAAAACTTGGTACGCCTACCACAAGAACACTATATAATCAAAACTCGATTTTCGAAAATTCGATGTCGAATATCAAAAATACAAATTTTCAATTTTGATAAAATTTTGTAGTATTTTGTAGTTAAGATCGAAACCTCTCCAACGACGAAAGGCCCGTAATCCATCTCACTGTACCTCGATTGAAATTCTAATGTTAAGTGTGATTCTTTCATAATCCACTCTTTATTGAAGGTAAAAATATTTTTATCAGTAAATTCGCAGATTGGTCAGAAAAATTCAAATAGATTAGTATACAAGGGGCTCTGGGACTATGGATATTTTCGGGAACGAAGAAAACTGCGCGAAATGTCTTTATGTATACAGAAAACTTTCACACCTGCAGGAGATTTCTTTCGAATAAAGTTGAAGAAACGCACATAATTTATGTAATGCAAAATATTGTTGGCGCAAATTTCCCGGGTTACTTTCAGATTCAGACCCAAACTTCATGAAGTTGAAATATATGTATCCCTTTCTATCTCAAAAACCTATTGCATCTGGTCTATCTTATATTCTTTCTTACTCTTCTTCTTATTTTAAACATCACAACAAATTTAATTTAGTTCAATCCAATGACCAAATTTCACTTTTTACTGACCGTTTTTTACCCAAATACTGATCTTCTTTCTGTAGTCTTCATAAACAGAGTTTTCTGAACTTTTTCTTTTTTTATTGGCCTTCTGTATTCAAATAATAGACAGTAGTGATAAACTCAGATAAGCTGATGAGATTCTTTAAAAACTAATCTTTTGTTGTTTTTATGGTGCTTGCAACTCAGAATGCGTGCAATTTCGAATGTGTGTTGAATTTTGTGGCTCTTCTGCACATTTTTTAGATCGACAAAATTTCATGAAAACAAAATTCGCGTTTCCTGCTTTCTCAACAGATTTGTATAAGGTAAGTGTACCAATTCCGGCCAGCTTGCAATTCCGGCCACATATTTTGTTCCTCAAAGTTTCATGAATTTTTAGTTTTTGCATACTTTAATTATACACTACAAAAAAATAACAAAAAATTTCGCTTCGACGAGTAAAGGGCATTGGAAGAATTCCGGAAGGGCAAGGAACTATGAGAATGAAGGTGGCCGGAATAGGCCACCAATGCTATGTCTATATTTTTATTGATTTTAAAATGTATTAAGAATGATTTTAGAGAAAATAAAAAAGATAAACTATCTAGAAGGTTCCAAGCAACACTTCTTATAAAAAAAATTAACACAAAGATTCAATTTGTAATTAAAATATTACATTTCAAACTTAAGACTTTGGCGCTTGCATGCAACTATGCCGAAATTTGGCACACTTACGGTAAATTAAGCCAATTCAAAACCTGTTCCAAATGGAAATTTTTCGCTATTCCAAATAGAAACATAATTTATTCCCATGCATAAATGCAGTATAAAATTTTTATTTATATATTTTCTATAACTTCAGTTTCATTATTTAGGTAATTTTGCTCCAAATAAAGCGAAAATCAATTCATATTCACAAATTTTAATTTATAAATTTCTCAGAAAAAATAAAAGTGTACCTTTTCACCATCGAATTTTTCATCTATCAACCATGTATTCTAATGAAAAACACAATTAGGCTGATTGTTCTTTATTCGTTTTTTCCTACATTTTTGTAATATTTTTGCCAGAATTGTGTGAAATTAAGTGTTAACCCTCTAACAGTGTTTTCTTTAATATGCGAAAAAAAAGTTCTAAAACATTGTTGTCTAGGATAATTATGATCCAATAAAGTCGAAAAAACCATCCATTCTTCATTATCTCTTTTAGTTTAGGCGCTAGGTGAGAAAATATAATTTTTTTTTGAAACTCTTTTTGCTTCTAAAATTCACATTTTTAGTTTTTTCAAATTTTTTAAATAAAATATACAAAGTAGAATGACATATCTTTCAGTAAAAAATAAATTTATTTTAGTCAGGTAACTTTAAATCGGTATTTTTATGGAAATTGGAAATGAGTTTTTTTGCACAAATATTTTTTGTTGCTTTTTCTTTGACCTGTCACACAAAACTGGGAATAGCAACAAAATGAAGAGTCAAAATGAGTTCAAACTTTCAAGAGATGTTTATAAGACTATTACCGAGGACACTATAGCACTTTTAAATAAATAAAACCTTTATTGTCGCTGTAAATGTGATTTTTGTGAAGACCGCCTGGAGGCGGTCTTACCCGTTAGAGGGTTAATCTATATTGTTAACGGTACGTGAAATTTTCAAATGAAATAATAACCTATTTCGTGAATATAAAGGGTTTTTCTGAAATGTCTGCAAATGTTTCAATAGGAAACCCCTGAAATATGATTGTTTTGGAGAGATTTTCTTATTGTTTTAGATGGGAAAGAGAAAATACCGAGAATAAGTACAAATTCTGCAATCAAGAGCAACTCAACAGGGTTTTGGAAGCCTTTTGTTGCGGTTTCACTTACACACTGTTTGTCTCCAATTAGAAAATTTCCCTTGTCTCCATTTGGATTAATATGTTTCTAATAGAAGCTTTTTACACTCGTGTATTTTTCTTGTATTTAAAAAGTTTTGAAATTATATTAAAAGAATTTTCACTAAATAGTAACATTCTAGAAGAGTCAAGGAGAAAATTTATGCAATTCTCTTCAGAAAAAATTTGAACTTAATGTGTTGAATCTTCTGTCAAAGTTAAAGCGTCTGGAAATGGTTTTGAATTAGGACATTTACCCTACCCTAAGTCTATCTTTAATACTCTTTCGGACCTAAAATTGATTTTCTGTTATTTGTGTGATGTTCAAGAGAAGAAGAAGAAGAACAGTGCAAAAAGAGTAGGATGGACATATGGAGATTCTTTACAGGGAATTTTTGATTATTTGCAACCATTGCAACACGGAATGTGTGCTAAATCGATTTTGATTTGAATTTTGGAGGTAATGGCTCCGGCACACCTTTTAGATCAGGAAAATTTCATTAAATCGAGATTTGAATCCCTTTCTTTCTCACATGCTTTGAATATGTCTATCTCATTCTTTCCCACTCTTCTTCTTCTTTTAAACATCACCCCAAATTCAATTTAGCTCAATCGAATTTGGAGTGCGAAAGAATGAGACAGACATATGCAAAGTTCATGGGAAAGAAAGGGATGTGAATTTTGATTTCATGAAATTTTCCCGACCTAAAAGATGTGCCGGAGTCATAAAAAATCGCATTGAGGCAAATTTTATCCACTTGTGCTGTCGAGAACACTTTGCTCGATGCAATTCTTATGGCTCCGGCACACCTCTTAGATCAAGAAAATTTCATGAAATCAAAATTCACATCCTTTTCTTTCCCATGAACTTTGCATATGTCTGTCTCATTCTTTCGCACTCCAAATTCGATTGAGCTAAATTGAATTTGGGGTGATGTTTAAAAGAAGAAGAAGAGTGCGAAAGAATGAGATAGACATATTCAAAGCATGTGAGAAAGAAAGGGATTCAAATCTCGATTTAATGAAATTTTCCTGATCTAAAAGGTGTGCCGGAGCCATTACCTCCAAAATTCAAATCAAAATCGATTTAGCACACATTCCGTGTTGCAAGGGTTGCAAATAATCAAAAATTCCCTGTAAAGAATCTCAGCTACCATAAGCTTATCTAGGCTTATTCTATCCTTATTCCAGAGGTTTTCGTTATGACTTTAAAAAAATATTATGATCAGTGAGGAAAAATGCATGGGGTCATTTCTTAATTTATTCAAATTCAGTCCTCAAAGGTCAAATTTTCTCTTTTGCAATGTTTCAAAAAAATTAAACGAAATACGAATTTCAAAAGATCAAAAATCAGTGGACGTTCCTCAATATTTGTAGAGTGAAAGTGAATAATAAAATATTGCGTGTCTTTTGTCGGTTAATGTACAAAAGAAATTTAACTGTATTCCTTCATTTCACAATAAAATGCTGTTAAATATCTATTCAAGATACTGATAACTGCTTTATAAATCCACATTGCTGTATCATTCTCTCAGGCCCAAGTTATTCTGATACAATAATTTCTTCGTGAATTCAGTTTGTTTAATCTTCTGCTTCTCATATTTAATTAATCTGTTGTTCATCATTACTTGCCCTTGAAATTTCGACATATCAGCATGCGTTTAAGCAATCATTAAATTATGCTATTCATCACTTAAATAATTTTTGCAAGGATTTTTTTTAATCCTTTTAGTCATTTAATTTTAAATTGAGAAACCCCTTTTTAGGATATCCTTTCTTATTTGCATTTGGGAGTGATTAGTAGGCCGTTTAGGACAAGTGAAAAATGACTTTACCTGAAGGACGACGATGAAGAAGAGGATTCCACAGGCAATTGTGACACGGAATCGAGCCAGGACCATGACACATCCTCCAATTTGTCCTACCAAATTAACCAGTACGAAAAGCGTGGCCAGGAAGTAGCCACAGCCCCAACTCATATTCATATACTCTCGTTGCTCTGACCACTGCACCCACATGCGAATCCCATCTTCCAGGAATGTTGCAATGAGGCACAGCCGAGCTACTGGTGGCAGAATGTGTTTCCCCTTGCGGATCACCTGAAAGAGTCAAGGAGAACAAAATGTGTCACATAATCCCGTTACATCTAAGTGCACTGGAGTTTCCAGTGCATTTTAACGACCCAGAAAAAATGGGACGCTGGACAGTATCTGTGCCAACTTTCACTGAGAACCTCTGGGCAGGATGCTGTTCAATGCCCAGGGACATTGGTTCTCAAGAGTCATTTCAACAGATGACGTTGACACGTTGCTTCGTGTGCCAAATCAACGTAAAAATGCCCTTTCGATTGATTTGGCTGTTATCGCAGAAACAACTTGGCCAAGACTTAGAACGGTTATTTTTACCTGATCCGCAAAATCTTCCGTCTTTGAGATGTACTCATTTGGAATATTCATGTTTTTTCCTCTCTCCTCGAACTAATTACACTACTATTTGTTAGACAATCACGCGGGTAAACACAGAATTCTAAGCTGGTACACGGCTGTGCGCTATTGAACGCCGATCACGGATCATTCACCAAAAATTTCTCCAGAAAGTGATGTGGAATTACAAACATAACCTCAAATGTGACTTCCGGGACGGAGAAAGTTTATCGCTATATGATGAAATTTTCACACTTTTTTCTATTTAATAAATAATTTTAATTCTCCCTAACCCTGTAGTTAACTAAAATGCACTAGAAAAATTCAAAAATCAGAGAATTTCGACTTTAAAAATTACACTTTAAAAATTGCGCCACGCATTTTGACAACAACTACGTGAGTCTTTTCACTTGCATGTTAGTGCTAGTCTTACTTGCAGGCAAATACACGGGAAACATAAACAAGGCAAGTTTTTGCCAATTTTTCTCTTCAAATCCCCAAAAAATCAGGAAAAACATTTATATTTTTATTACTAAAGCATTAACTCATCGTCCTAAAGTTTTTTCTCAACGACTATCAGTGTAAAAGTGGAGGAAAATGATTGAAATCACTTGCAATGACAGATTAGGCAAAAAGGTAAACAAACGTTTAGAAAGATTTTCTTTTCTCGTAATTTTTACATTTCCCATTCATTTTCCACAGGTGAGGGTGAAATGTAATCCGGATGATACTATTGGAGATTTGAAAAAGCTGATTGCTGCCCAGACTGGAACAAAATACGATAAAATTGTCCTCAAGAAGTGGTATACAATATTCAAGGATCACATAAGACTAATTGACTGTGAGTTTTTCTTATTTTCCGGAAGGATTTGCCTTTATTAATTTTTAATGGATTTTCATTTCTTTCTCTTGCAGATGAAATTCATGACGGTATGAACCTAGAATTGTACTATCAATAAATAATCATAAAAATAAAGCTGTGTAATTTTGGAATAAAAATTTGGGATTTAAACCTCGAAAATATTTTTTAATGGAATTTGCTGGATCAGGGTTAAGATTAAAGGATGACCAAACACAGGTAATTTATAGAAAAAAAAGAACAGTGGGAAAGGGTCTTAGCTTCGCAGAATCTTCGAAGTCAATAAATACGGTACATTTGGAATTGTTTTATGCGGTATTCAGACTAGAGATTTAGTCCAATCAGTCCAATTTCTGAAGGTCTCAAAATCCTAAATAGCAACCAATTTTATTGCTTTTTCGGAATTTAATAGGTCATTTGTCCTTAATAATCCTATCTTAAGTTATTTTTTTCCAAAAAAATTTGATTGTTTAAAAATTAAAGCAGTTAAATCATATAGCTCATATAGCTAATGCGGCTAATGTCCTAGACACACTTACGACTTAAGCCGATAGACGACTTAGTGGAAAATGATGGAAATATGGTTAAACCATTATTTCTAATATAATTATACTAAGCCGTCTCTTGGCTAATCTTCAGGTCTATCAAGGCCATAAGTCTCATGTCTGAAGCCCGTATTACAATTCTACCGTGTGGTAATGTTATTGAGTGCATTGGTTTAGTATCGATTGAAATTGATTTCTAATTAGAAACCCGTGCTCGTTAAAAGTCGTGTAATATCGGAAATTTTGTGTCGATAATTTTAATGGAAATTACAAATAGCCATACTGGTAACACTAATCCCGCTCATTCACTGTGCTATGATAAATATTTTTGCGCCAAAAAGACATAACAGAAATAAAACTCATATAGAAAGAAATTGTCTTCTTGATATCTTTGTCGGAAGACGAATAGCTGTTCACTACACATCCTTTTACTTGAATATTGCAGAAATATAAAGAAATTAAATGCAAATATCACTTCAAATGGAAAGTTCTTAAATCGCGCGCAATTCAACTGTGAGAGAGAGATAGAGACACAAATAACTCGCTTTACAAACGTCTGGAGGCGCTGCGATTGCAAAAAATTTCTGAAATGCGACAAATATTTTCTTCTCTATTTTATCCTTATTAGCAGGTCGTGTCCCTTCTTGTAATATATACTTTTGCATTCCTTATCAACCAAAATAGTGTTGTACAAAAGGGTCTCTCTCAAATCTATCCTGAATTTTGGGACAGCTCAAAAGAATATGAGTCTTCCAGCTGAAAATTTCATCCCAATGTTTTTGTTGTACTATCGACAATTATTCACAATTAACCCAAATAACTGTATTCAACTAAATTATTAAAAGGATTTTCTTGTGAAAATGACTTAACTATAAGGAATTGAACAATTTTCACATTAAACTTCACATGTCAACTTTGTAAAAGTAATTTTTTTCAAAGATTACACAGCCAATGAAGAAGCATTTCTGCCGTTTGGCTTCGGAGGCTGGTCAACAACGCTAAGACGGCGGCAGACGTATGGTAAGAGGGGAAATGTAGAGCTTGAATAGGGTAAATTAAGCTAATTCAAAACCTGCTCCAAATGGAAATTTTTCGCTACTCCAAATGGAAACGTCACTGTTTTCATGATAAATACAGTACTAAATTACTATATTTATATATTTTCTATACCACAGTTTCATTATTTAGTTAATTTTGCCCCAAATAAAGCGAAAATTCATTTATATTCACAAATTTTAATTTGTTTATTTCCCAGAAAAATTAAAAGTGTACCTTTTCACCATCGAATTTTTCATCGATCGACCATGTTTTCCAATGAAAAACACAATGAGGTGACTGTTGTTTATTCGTTTTGTTTAACATTTATGTTATATTTCTGGATAATTTCAGTTAAATTAAGTGTTAATCTTTATTGTTAACTGTACGTGAAGTTTCCAAATGAAATAATTACCTATTTTGTGAACAAAAAGGGTTTTTCTGAAGTGTCTGCAAATGCTTCAATAGGAAACCCCGGAAATATGATTTTTTGGAGAGATTTTCATATTGTTTTAGATGGGAAAGGAGAAAAGACCAGGAATAAGAACAAATCCTGCGCTTAAGAGCAACTCAACAAGGTTTTGGAAGCCTTTCGTCGTGGTTTCACTTACACTGTTTGTCTCCAATTAGAAACTTTCCCTTGTCTCCATTTGAATTAATTTGTTTCCAATAGAAGCATTTTACACTCTCGTATTTTTCTTGTATTTAAGAAGTTTTCAAATTATATCTAAAGAATTTTCACTAAACAGTAACATTCTAGAAGAGTCAAGGAGCAAATATATGTAATTCTCTTCAGAAAAAAATATGAACTTAATGTTTGAATCTTTTGTCAAAGTTAAACCGTCTGGAAATGGTTTTGAATTAGGACATTTACCCTATTTTAATTTTAAATAAAAAATTTGCAATTTTTCAGAAATGTGATTCCAAATTGCTGTATACAGTAGAGTCTCGTTATAGTCCATATTTGGTTTCAGATTTGACACTTGGGTCGCACTATAGTCCATGTCATTTTCCAAAATTATCAACGACTTTTTGTATTGAAATTGCTCGACGGCTTCCACTTTCTTTGCGCGATTGTGGTACTTGTCCTTGCTCTCTTCATTATGGATCACAATTATCACAACTACTTAATAAAGTTTGCCAAAAATATTAAAATAATTATGCTTGTTGCGTACAAAAAACATAACCTAACATAAAATCAGTGTTTTGAAATCAACGGTCGATAAATTGTGGACTATAGAGCGATGGCCTATAGCGAGACTCTACTGTATCTCTTACCTTTAGTTCCAAATCGAATTTGCATGCAATCTGAGTTTGCTCACGTTAAAAATCTCACCTACAACTGATCTAAGTTTATCTGTCCGTTTTTCCTATATTTCTTTAATTAATCTGACCCGAGCTAAGTTTTTCAGGAGATGTGTGGCTTAAGGGGTTATGCAGGTCACGCATTTTCTGGAAAAAGTCAGATCTATTTAAAAAAAAAATAGTATAAGAGAGTGTGTGCGAAGCCTAAAGCCTTTTCTCTACACCGAGAAAAAAAGAGGGTGCGATTAACATTTTTTACTCATAACTCTCACTTTTTAGGTGTAAAAATATATTAACATTTTTTAATGTTAATTTTACACCTTTTCAAGGGTAAAATTAACATGAAAAAGGGTAACTTTAACCCCCAATACACATAAAAAGGGTAATATTTACACTGGTTTTGGATCAATACTGCAGAGTAAATTAAACATTTCCGGAATGTTATTTTAACTTTTTCGGATTTCTCTCAGTGTACTTTAAAAATTTTATGAAGAAATTTTTAAATTTTAGCATTATGATTATTTTACGCTAATATTGATAATCGCCTCACAAATCCTCAAAATCTTGGGTAATCAGAGACCTCGTGAACCTATAAACATAATTTGCAATAAGAGAATGACACTTACCCAAGCACTTACCACAAAACGATTTAGTTTATCACTGAATTTTCATTAAAAAAAATTAAATTAAAATAATTAAACTATGTTTTAACAACACAAAAAGATTCAGATCCGATAAATTGAAAAAAATATTTTAGTATAAAATAAAATTTAAAGGCTAATATTGTGATACAAAATTTTTAATACATGATTAATTTATTTAACAATGGCTATGTGATACATTTTAAGATCTTTTTCTTGAAATTTATGATCTTGTTTAGAAATTTTGTATGACTATGTCTTAAACGTGAAAACTCTCATTCTGAAGTTTTAATAAATTTGTAGACATAAGAGTAACTGTAGGATATAAGGATATAATTTTGGACATAATATAAATTAGAATTTTGAGATTTTCTTATTGTTTAAGAAGAGCAAATAGTAGAAGAACATGAAGAAGTACAAACCCCACTCTTACTTTTTCTTTTTTTTTATCTAATTCTTCTGAAATAATGAGGAAATCTGAAACCTAAAATTTTAGTATCTACAGTGAGTGTCAATAGTTTGTTGCCTAATGGATGTTTGAGAAATCAAGTGAAAAAAATGATAGAAAAAAATACTTTTCCAAATTTTTCTTTTTGCAGATGAGTTCCTTGTAATCCGTAGATATTATTTATAATTTTCAAAAAAAATAATTAATTTTATTTCATATCAAAAATAATTGTTTTCCAAAAGTTGGTCATTTTTGAAAAATCAAAAGTTTGTTGCCTCATTAAAAAAAATTAATTCAAAATGGTGAAAACGTGCAACCAACTTTATGTAAACCGGTTACATTTTGAGCTTATGTCATTTGATAGGCAAATGGTGGATTTGTACATTTTTAAGGCTGTCAATGTTAAATATATGGGTGTAAGAGTGATGATAAATAACAAGAAATAATCAGTTTTTTGATAATTCATAATTTAGGTTATAATGGCAAATTACAAAAAGTTGAAAGGTGGGATATTGTCCAGAGATACTGTTGGAAGGAATCGGCGTCGCTTAATTGCCAAATTTTATGGAAATTCATGAAAAGTTATACATAAAATGGTCAAATATTATAGTTATGAGGCACGAGTACATCTGAAAAACGCTACTGGTAGACCCAGGGTTTCGACTCAGAAAGTCGATAACCGCATTCTAGGTATCTCTGATAGTAACCCCATGATGTTTGCTTCAAAAATTCAAAGTCGGCTGGTTACAGAAGGCATACAGGCTTCAAATGCTTCGAAAATCAAACTCAAAATGAAAGAAAATATAAGAATAGGTACTTGGCTCGCAAGATTCCATTGGTAAGCAAAACCAAACTGCGTAAGAGGTTGTATTTTTACGCTTTTAGCATGCTCCAAGTGAATTTACAACCTTTTAACCAGATTGGTTTTGTTTACCAATGGAAACCTGCAAACCAAGTAATTATTCTTACCACTTTCATTAAATTGCGGTTGGTTTTGAAGCCTGTATGCCCTCTGTAACAAGCCGACTCTGAATTTTTGAAGCAAACATCATGGGGTTACTATCAGAGATACCTAGAATGCGGTTATCGACTTTCTGAGTCGAAACCCTGGGTCTACCAGTAGCGTTTTTCAGATGTACTCGTGCCTCATAACTATAATATTTGACCATTTTATGTATAACTTTTCATGAATTTCCATAAAATTTGGCAATTAAGCGACGCCGATTCCTTCCAACAGTATCTCTTTACAATATCCCACCTTTCAACTTTTTGTAATTTGCCATTATAACCTAAATTATGAATTATCAAAAAACTGATTACTTCTTGTTATTTATCATCACTCTTACACCCATATATTTAACATTGACAGCCTTAAAAATGTACAAATCCACCATTTGCCTATCAAATGACATAAGCTCAAAATGTAACCGGTTTACATAAAGTTGGTTGCACGTTTTCACCATTTTGAATTAATTTTTTTTAATGAGGCAACAAACTTTTGATTTTTCAAAAATGACCAACTTTTGGAAAACAATTATTTTTGATATGAAATAAAATTAATTATTTTTTTTGAAAATTATAAATAATATCTACGGATTACAAGGAGCTCATCTGCAAAAAAAAAATTTGGAAAAGTATTTTTTTCTATCATTTTTTTCACTTGATTTCTCAAACATCCATTAGGCAACAAACTATTGACACTCACTGTATATCTAAAATTACCCCTTTGTACCCTATATAACTTCGCAGTTTTTGTAAATGGTGAAATAAAATAAATGATTATTCTTTGCAATTCTATGCTGAATTATGATATTTGAATGAATACCTCAAAAATATGGCATAAACTCCCCTTTTTCTACTTTGTGTATGAGCGTTATTGGAAAATTGGGGAGCAGTGAGTTGGAGAAGAAATTGTGAATTGGTATTTTATTGCAATGCAGAGCAAATGTGTGAATTTCTGTGCCACAGAATACAGCTATTCCCAGCCCATGAATAGTGATCAACCTGGGGAGTTGGACTCCCGGCATACATTTACAGTCAGTCAAAGAGTCGAACCGGGACCTGGGGTGTGGGTGTGAAAATTCGAAATGGATTTTCCCTCAACGACTCAATAGTCAATTTGTATATTCAAATGTCGACGGTTCATCTTCATTATTCCACTTTCATTCAGATCCTCCTGAGAGACACCCTGGTTTCTCTCTTTCGGTCAGGAAATACACGGATATATGCCCCTTTTGGAAATTGTCTGGCGCCAGATTTGAAATAAATCTCAGAGGCGACATCAGCTAGAGGTGTGAGAAATTTCCAGCACAGGTCAATTGGAACAAGGAGGGAGGGTGATTTGGAAAATAGAGTTGGGCGAGATGGTGTTGAAAAAAGTGTCAAAACATTTTGTTAACTTAAATGGCTATAAATTAACGCTGAGAATGTTATTTTGGAGTCACAATCTCCATGGGAATTAATTGAGTAAAGAGCTGAGAAATTCCTACAGAAAAAAATATAACTCATTCATCTATACGAGGTTAGACGTTAGATACGAGAACACATAAAACACCGTCAAAATATACCTCTCTATTCATTTTTATCTAAAATTTCCTTTTTTCCTACACAATGGGATTGACACATACTCTTATGTTGTTTTAATTTAAAGATTAGTGATGATTCAACTTTAATACTAATTTTAGTAACGTCTTTAAACATGTAAACACTGAGAGAAATCCGCAAAAATTAAAATAACATTCCGGAAATGATAATTTTACCCTGCATTATTGATCAGAAATCGGTGTAAATATTACCCTTTTTAGGTGTATTGGGGGTTAAAGTTACCCTTTTTAATATTAATTTTACACTTAAAAAGGTGTAAAATTAACATTAAAAACTGTTGATATATTTTTACACCTAAAAAGTGTTAAAGTTATGAGGAAAGAAAATTAATCGCACCCTCTTTTTTTCTCAGTGAAGATATTAACATAGAATGCATGTAACATCCTTATCTTTGTGAAATTAGTTACTTCTGAAAGGAACTTGTGAATTTAATTTTGGTAGGGGTTCCATTTGGCCCATTTGGCCCTTTGAAGAAGTACTACGGAAAGGACAAGTAGGGCTTTTTCTGCGGTGATAATGAAACCGTTCCAAAAATATAAAACCTATATTTATATGCTATAAACAAATCTAAACAATTGATCTTTTTAGTAATTTAGAAAAACTTTTTGTGCAAAAATCAGACAGAGTACATAATGATCTGAGATGTTAGAGAAGAGGTGATAGAAAATGTGAAAAAAATTCAAATATTATTTGATAATAATTACTTCCTATTACTTCTCAAAATCCTATAATTAACACAATACTAAAATTACACAAATAATCTACGTTTCTAGGGGAGGGTGGGGCAGTTCACGCTGTTGAACTTTTTTTCAGGACGCATTTGGCAAACGAATATGAACAATATTCAAACTAATGATGTTCTGTAGGTTTTTCTTGAGTATTGACTATCAGAAAATGTACAGGACAATTCCTAAATAAATATTTTCATACAAATCTTTACTTTCAAAAGTACTGTTCACCGTTCACGTCAAACTACCCCACTCTCCCTCACTTCATACTATTTTATAGTAAAATATTTTAGGAGAGCTATTTCAAATTTGTGGAAACGTTACCTAAATATCTAATTATCATAAAGTTCGCATTATTAGCTGTAAGGCCGCATTCAAATTAAATTTTAACATTTAACACATGAAACCATTACAAACAGCATTTACTTAAGTAGTGTCACTGTTTTATAAAAAAAATCACTTAGAATACAAATCAGGAAAGAGCACGAAGGAAAAAATATTAACAAAATCGACGCGTTATCAAATTTTCTATGCGTAAAGTCCTGGACACACTTACGACTAAAGTCCAGAGACGACTAAGCTCGTTCATAGCCAAGTCAGTTCCTGACACACTACAAACGTGGCTTAACATTTTCTGGCACTCACAAAACATAACTTTCGTGGGTTTTTATGCAGATATTTCTACTGAAATACACTAGTAGTCCTTTGAAAATGAAACTACTTTTAAATTTACTTCACAATTCACGTATAACAACAAGAATTATTCACTAGAATCGCCTAAATTGTCTTAAGTCACGAGTTGCTTCCACCTCACAAATAATTGTAATTAACAATAATTTTTGGACGTGTACTGAGGCATGATAATATAAATAGTTTCATTTTCAGAGGAGTATTAGTCCATTTCAGTAGAAATATCTGCATAAAAACCCAGGAAAGTTATGTTATGTGGTGCTAAGCCTCATTTGTAGTGTGTCAGGAACTGACTTGGCTATGTACTAGATTAGTCGTCTCTGGACTTTAGTCGTAAGTGTGTCCAGGCCATAACTTCGTGCACAAACTTTAGATCAGCCAAATGTAGGGGAAAGTGCCCATGCTTCGTACGATCCCAAGCTTCGTAATGACTAAATTTTTCCTATGATTTTCACTAAATGTGACTTGTAACATGGTAACATCCATATTTTAAAATTAGAGGAAGTGCTCAATTTTAAAATGTATTTGCGGAGTCATATTTATTCATAAACATAAACATATTCCAAGGATTAAGGAAATTATACACGATGATGATCTTTGTACTTTCTTGTCCTTTATTCCCTCAGTACGATGTTTCGTACAGATTTCCTCCTTCCTCAGGTCTACAAATATATTTTTGAATCAAATCTTTTCCCAAATTTTCCGTGTAAGTGTTTTGAGACACTGAGAGAAATCCGAAAAAGTTAAAATAACATTCCGGAAATGCTAATTTTATCCTGCAATATTGATCCAAAATCGGTGTAAATATTACCCTTTTTAGGAGTATTAGGGGTTAAAGTTACCCTTTTCCATGTTAATTTTACCCTTAAAAAGGTGTAAAATAACATTAAGAAAATGTTGACATATTTTTACACATAAAAAGTGTTAGAGTTCTGAGGAAAAAAAGTTAATCGCATTCGCTTTTTTCTCAGTGGACTTTGTAATTTTTTTTCAAAAATTGTCCGAAATTTCATTCAAAAATGTATTTGTAGACCAGAAGAAGGAGGAAATCTACCTCCGAAACGTCGTACTGAAAGAATAAAGAAGAAGAAAGTGCAAAGGCCATCACCGTGCATAATTTCCTTAATCCATATTCTAATAATGCTTTATAATTTAGTCATTACGAAGCTTGGAATTGTACGATGTGTGGCCACTTTCCCGTATTTCAATCTGTGTCGGGCTATTTTTCTTACACATTGAAAAACTAAAGTGACCGAAAGTCCTTTCCAAACAAGAATTCGGATATTTCTCAATTGTTCAGAAAAATGAAATCATATCATGATCACGAATGGCTTAAACACATTTGCATATTTTTTTAAGTGTAAAAAGCTTACGTATTGTCATAAAAATATACTTAATCGTTTAATTTATTTATACTGAGGATAAATTAAACATTGCCACATTGCATTTATACTGATTGAATAAGCTTGATAAGATTCAGGCGTTGTTTTAGTGAATCAAACAACATGCTGAGACTAAAATGGTTTATAAGAATTAATATATATTTAATTAAATATAATTAATACTTTAGATTTACATTCTAATAATTCATCATTTTGTAGCTTCAACTTTTTACAACTTTTTCTTGTCTATTTGATCAATATCTGCAACTGTCGGAATTTATAGTATTTTAAGTTGAATAAATAAGAAAAATATGAAATTCATTTTTGTAATGTATCATAAGTGAGTTTATATTGTTTTAATTTAACCTATAGCGTCTATAGACTTAACTGTTGTATTTAATTTATTTTGAAAAGTGAGATGTTTTCAGCTAGATATTAAACTCAGTCTAAACGTTGTGTAAGAGACTTGTAGCAAATTTTCCAGCAATGGATTTCTACCCCATTACAATTACATTTGAAAATGTTGAATAAAATTTATTTTAACGGGTTTTAGGCTTTTCAAATTAAAATTTTAAAATGTTCAAACTCAAAATCAAAAAATTTAAAAATGGGCCTGAAACATAAAAAGATAAGTCTCTCTGCATTCTTCAATCAATTAATATTTATCGTTTTCCAAAAAACGTGCCAGAAAAGCTTTTCAGCCTCTTTCAAATAGATCACCTTTTAGAATGTTAATCTCTGGTGGTAAAAATTTATAGAGCTAAAGATATTGAGGAGTGTGATGCCAAAAAGTGAGTCAGAATATGGAATATCAAATAACTCAATCGTAAAATCTCGTCTCATTGGAAGGAATTTCATTCATAGGAAGTCAGGTGAGAAGAACAGGTTGAGATGGATGCATGATCTCAACATTCATGAAACATGATGTTTGAAAGTGGAAGAATGTGGTGTTAAATTAATTCTGAAATGCCATCGGGACCAACGTAGGCTTCACTTTGAGATAGTGAATCCTATAAAATACGTGATTTTGCTGAGCGCCATGGAGAGAGAATCTGGCAAGGAGGATCACGATCATTTATTTGACGATTTGCGCATGGTGCTATCGGTGAAAACGTTCCACTTCATGGACGATACTAAAGAGAAACTTTTCTCTTATCAGTGCAACATTATGCCCAATTATCGTGAAAATAACTGGTACAATTTATTAAGTGACGAGCATGGGCTGCATTTTGTGCGAGGGAGGATACCAGGGACCAGGGAGTGTATGGGGGAAAAACGATTGCTTGTGCTGTAAATTAAGAGTGGCGTAAATTGTCTTGTCTTAAATTCTTAGCACTCAAACCTCACCTTGTAGCTAGATAACGCCGCCGTAATCGATCATTGCTGGAGCGCCCTTGCGCGGCAAAGAAGGTGAGAGAGCCACAACAACAGATCCATTGACTTATTCTTGCATCTTTTCCTTTGACTACGATCTTCGTTGGGCTCCAGGTAGAGAGACACTGTGACTCCCTGGATGGAATTCGACATAATTTGGTCATTTTCAGGCGATCAACACAACACTTGTGGAGAGGTTTTCAAATGATATTTGTCCATCGACAAATTAAATCCATGATCAAGAGAATTAAGTGAAGACATTTCTGAGGCAAGAAAACAGTCAAAGAAGATCCCGATACATCCGCTGAGGCCACATAAAAGAAAACAACAACTATCAACGATGAGCCTCATGAATGGAGCTGGGGAATGTGTCGCGATGCTGAAAGAATATGCAAATGAGAGCACCTCAGGAAATATCTTTATGTAAAAGCGTGTGCTTTACAGATAGAATAATAAAACTATCTAAATTGATCGATAAATGGGTGTTTAATATAAATCAGATCATGAATATAGTGGAACTTTTATCCCTCACAAAAAGCGTGGGCAAAATCAATTTTTTCCTCATGGAAAACACCCAAAAATCGCTCTTGAAATGGAAAAAATATGAAAATTTTAGTGACATTCACAGAATTAAATTGAAGATAAAATTAACATGTGTTTAAAATCTTGTGCAACAATATTTCTTAATGTCAGCGTCTACAATATTTTATAAATTCCACAGATGCCATTTTTTATAAGCTTTGAAATAGGAGGAAATTTTAAATGTCTTGACAAAATAGTTAATAAATAATTTGTGAAGCGGATTTATTAAATGTGACCCATTAACCCTCTAACACCGATAAAAAAACTCGCGGATTAATTGCTGAGCAAACCCTTTTATACTCGTGTTTTTTTTTAAATAAATTTAATTTAATTTTGAGATAAATCTTTAAGTGTTTAATCTGTAAATTGGTCTTTTAATGTTGAATCGTAATTTCTAATAAATATTTTTGATTTTAAAGTACTATAGGTGGAAACGTCAAAACGAACGCAATTTTTGCGAAAATGTCTCACAATGTGTTGAGGCTTTTATAATCTCTACACACTAAAGAAACTTATGTTCATTTTAAGCCATTCAGTCAATGTACTAGAAATACTTAAAATAGAATGTTCATGTTTTGGAATTAGTTTCTTACAGATTTATAGATGAATTTTTTGAAAAGATTTTTTGTTTTAAATTTATTATGGGGGCGTCGGGCGGGAGCCGCTCTCAAAGACACATCTTAACGGTCACCAAATTTAACTTCTTTACATTAATTCAATAAAAAATCCATTGATTTAGATAGAGTAATTATTCAAGAAAAAAAATTGGCAATCACAATTCAAATCAGAAAAAAGGATTAAGGCTAATTTTAATAAATTCGGCGGGATGTCGAATTTTCCGTCCGCCATTTTGAGCAAAAAATTTGCATGACTTTCCGCGAAGCGAGAAAAGATCAACAAAATGTATTTTCATCTCTGTCGGACTATTTTTCCCAAGTAATTGAAGGACTAAATTTTCTAAAAATCCATTCCTGACAGCAATTTGGATAATAATTGCCCAGAAATAAATAATCTAAAATCAGTCAATTTGCGTATGATGTATCATACCATGGTAAGGAATGGGTTAAAGAGTTTCTCCCGCACAAGGGTAGGGAATTTCCTTCAATATGGACATACATTTCTCTAGAGTGTAGAGGCCATTAGAGATCTTGTTCCTATTTATTGTTTTTTGAATACAGCATTTTAAAATTAAGCATTTTAAAATCAAAAATTATTTCAAACATTTTCGGACAAAATCCAAATTTTGAGAGAATTTTTGAATAAAAATTCCTCCACATTGGATTTAATTTATTTCAATATTGTTTGACAAATTTCTAAGATATTCCCAAGTTTCTTGTTCTTATGAGTGTTTTCATGAAAATTTGTTATTTTACTGATAGGAACAGTGGTAAAAGTGCTTGTAAAAGATCTCTACACTGAGGGAAATCCGAAAGAGTTAAAATAACATTCCGGAAATGTTTATTTTACCCTGCAGTATTGATGTCGGTGTAAATATTATGCATTTTAGGTGTATTAGGGGTTAAAGTTACCCTTTTTCATGTTAATTTTACCCTTAAAAAGGTGTAAAATAACATTAAAAAATGTTGATATATTTTTACACCTAAAAAGTGTTAAAATTATAAGGAAAGAAAGTTAATCGCACCTCCATTTTTTCTCAGTGTAGGATAGTATTTAATAATTTTTTGTAGAAAATTTTCCAAAAAATGCAAAAGAACAATGTTTTTCTGAATATGTTATTCCTCGTGGAATCCAACCCAGCTTTGAAAGAAAATTTATTCTGATTGTCTCTAAATTGCCAAAGGTTAATCCATTTGTGTATTCTTGAGATATTCTCTAATAGGGGAAAGCGTTCTACTTTCGGACGACTCACGCTTTGGACAATTCATTTTTTTCTCTATGTTCCTTATGGATTTCACCCATAGATCTTTTCTGAAAATTTGAGGCATTGGACTAGCTATTAAAATATAATTCTAATAGACCAAATTCATTTATAACACTTTGAAAAAATGAATTGTTTAAAAGCATAAATTGTCCGAAGGTAGCGCACTTTCCTCTACAGTTACCTCGTATTCCACATCGATCACTCAGAATATAAGTCGAACAACTCTATTTTTTAAGAAAATCAGTGAATATTATATTTGAAAAATAATTATTTTCAAAGATATAGGGTAAGTGTGCCAAATTCCGGTCAGATTGCAATTTCGGCCACCTTTTTTGTTCCTCGAATTTCCATGAACTTTTAGATTTTACGTACTCTAGAGATTATACAATGCAAAAGAATAACAAAAAATGTAGCTTCGACAAACGAGATAACGTGAAAAAGATATTGGAAGAATTCCCGAAGGGTAAGGAACTATGAGAATGAAGGTGGCTAAAAGCTATGTCTATATTTTTATTCATTTTAAAATGTTTTAAGAATGATTTTACAGTTAATAAAGACGGTAAACTCTTTACAAGGTACCAAGCAATACTCTTTCAGAAGAAAGAATAAAAAAATCAATTTAAATTTAAAATATTACATTTCAAACTTAAGACTTTGACGCTTGCATGAAACTATGCCGAAATTTGGCACACTTACCCTAGAGATTTTAAATCTCAAAAATTCTATACTCTGCATGTAAAATCTAAGCTTCAAATCGCTTTTCTGTAAAGTACGAGTTATTCGTTTCTTATTCTGAGCGATCGATATAAAGTACAACATGGTTGGATTCCACATAAGAAAACTGCTTCTTAGGTAAACAAATTTTCTGTCAAAAAGTCTCACCAGTGTGTAATCTTTCACACCACTATTGTAGTGTTAAATTTGGAAAAAGTGTTTAATTTAAAATTGTTTAATTCAAAGTTGTGGAATTTCAAGATGTTGAATTTGGAGTTGATGAATTTAAAAATTGTTGAATTTTTAAACTCAAAAATTGTTGAATTCTGTTTTTTGTTGAATTTTCTTTTCATTTCGAAGGTTTTGATTCTTTTTGCATTTTTAGACATTTTTATTGGTTTTTCCTGTACTCGGGATCCCCCTTAATGCGAAATAATTACTTCTGATGCTCGGATCTTCACGATATACTTATTATGCATATAAATATTTGATGTTCTATATGACTTTTGCCCAATGAAAAGCATCTCGACTGAAGTATAAGTCTTAATTGGAAATTCAACAATTTTTACACAACTTTTGTTTAAAAATTCAATAACTTTTGTCTGAAAATTCAACAACTTTGGTTGAAATACACAAGGCTTCACACTATAATAGTGTTAATTTTTGATCATGTGACAAAAAAATACCATAAAGTTGTGTATTTTTTCACACTATTAATAATGTGAAAAACTGTAATCATACTATAATAGTGGTAATTTTTAGAATTGGTCAAAGAGTTTTAAATCACGAAACATTGTTGAAAAATTTTTATGACTATAATAGTGAGAAATTTTACACAGATCGCAATTAAATAATTAATTTATCTGATTTCACACTATTATAGTGTTAAAGTTTTACACATTTTCAAATTAAACAACATTGTTGAAAATTTTTCAACTAATAGTGGAAATTTTCAATCACGTGATATTAAATTACCAAAATGATGTGTATTTTTTAAACACTTTTAAATTAAGCAACTAAAATGGTCGATTTAGCAATATTGAATATTATAGTAGTAAAATTTTACACATTTTTTTACTGTGTAGGTAATTTTTTTAAGGTCACTCAATGCTCCAATTTCACGAAAAAACTTCTCACAATGTCATAAATAAATAAATTAATATAATGTTCTTTTTTCTTTTAGGAAAATTGGATCTGGGATCCCAATCCCACAAATTAATATTGATTTCTTTTACAAAAATAAATAAAATGAACATTTTGTTTGATATCAAAAATATCGTCCACACTTGCTTTCAATATTACGACAAATATAAAATTAATGAAGAATTTTAAGCGAATTTGAAGTGATTTCTAAAAACTCCTAATAATTAGCAATTAATGAAAAGTTAATATCACATTTATCATTTTGAAGTAAATTTCTGCGAACGTTGCGATACATCAAATGTAATTTGATTCAAAATGCTAAATTTGACGCAAATTTGTAACAAAATTTAGGAGCCATAAGGTGTCTACACATTGGGAGCAATTTTCGTCAAAAATTGCGTTTTTGACAGAAATTTGACGTTTCCCCCTACAACGCTGCAGGGAATTTCCTTCAAAAAAGCAATTTTTGACAAAAATTGCTCCTAATGTGTAGAGGCCAATAATCGGGAAAACAAATTATTGATAGGTTGAAATATACTTGCTTAAAATGTTATACAAATTATTTACAATAGTCCAATTTTTTTTATTATTTTTCAAGCAAGTATATTTTATAGTTTTGTAAAAAAGACATGTGTATGCCAATAGAGATTAATGGCCTCTACACATTGGGAATAATTTTCGTCAAAAATTGCTTTTTTGAAGAAAATTACCTGCAATTGTGTAGGCAGAAACGTCAAAATTCTGTCAAAAATACAATTTTTGACGAAAATTGTTCCCAATGTGTAGAGGCCTTAAGGGAGGTGTCTAGGATGCGAAAAACCCAATTTTTTATGTGAAACCAATACCTGATATTTTATGTTCCAAATTATGTCCTGATTGTGTCATGTAAATATATTCATAAATTCTTTTTTTTTATGTCTTTGAATATAGGAAAAATCTATAAATCCAACTCTCAGTCCAGCTTTTACATATTTATTATTGTACCAAATTTTAGACCTATTTCAACAAAAAAAATCTTTCTCAGCGCAATAAACTCATATCATAATCAATTCACTATAAATTGAGTTCAAATAATGTATTTTGTCGTAAAAGAAAACTATTATCTTTATAGCAATAGTTTTACGATCTCTTTTTTCTATATTCACAAATTTGTTATCCAAAGTCAGACATTTAATTTTTCAAAAGACCACTCGAGATTTGAGATACATAATAATGTATTTGGGGAAGAAGATAGCCGAAATGAGAGGTGTTATATCGTTTACCAATTTCTTAACACCTTCACACGCTAAATTTGTTTGAATAAAATAAAACATTTAAGTAATGTTCCGCCTATAAAATGAATGAAGGAGTGTATTTATTTTATCATCTCATTTCAATACTATTTTTATGCCAGTCAATAAAGTTAATGGAAATTCTTTCAATACGCGCAGGTGATATTGCAACAAAATGCACAAGAGTCTCCCAACCACTTACAACAACATCATGGTAAATGATTTTAATTTTCGCAGATATATGGAAGATATTTTTGCATGCAACAGAGCCAAATGGGTTGTTCTGGGGATGACTTGGAGAGCTCAAGTTTATGTCTTTTTTATCTTAAGAGATAATTCTAAAGAGGTGCGTCAAACAAGCGCCCCAAAAATCCAATAAAAATCACTGATTTTTTTCCTCAATCTTCCTTTCTGTGACAATAATTTAATGGTTGAAAACATAAAGTGAATTAGTTTGTCGAGCACGTTGGAAAAAAGGGACAAAATTGAATTAAGATGTTATCGAAATGCTTCTCCTTTGTAAGTTGTCTCTTATCGTGGTCTTTTTAGAGTGTTTTAAAGGTACAAAATTTTTCTTCTGTGGGTAATCAATTGTCGTCTGCCCCAGCGTCCACTAATCCCTTTCTGAATTCCACCTGGAATGATGTTCTCTTGAAATTAATTGTGCTCAAATTGAGACGATAAAGCGTGAGCCTTTGAGAAATTTAATATGCCATCTAATGACTAATTCTAATGACGGATTCTTTGTAGTGACATTTTGTAATTCCGTTTAGATTTATGAAGGTATGACGTTAGCATTAAACATATAGGAGTGCTAAGTACAATCACATAAAATTTAAAATAAAAAAAAATCTTAACGAATACTTAAAGTTACAATGAATGTTTTTTCGGTTTGAGATTTTGAGTTTATATATACGTAATTTACGAAGCTTGAGGAGTTTAGACTTCATTATAATGCATAAGCTTTATTATATGCATGTAAAAATTTATAGCGATTTTCGTCAAAAATATCTTTTTTTTTTCGAAAATCGCCCGTACGATTGTAGCAGTAAATGTCAAAATTCCGTCAAAAAATCAATTTTTGATGAAAATTGTTTAAAATCCTGAAAAGTCTGAAGAGCATTTTTCTATATGTTATTTTTCTTTTATTTTTCTGGGTTACAAACATTACAAATAAAAATTTTAGGTTAAGGTAAGAGAAGTATATATCGACCATGCACCTTGTATCGGCCAGCTTGCAGAAGATATCGACCACCAAGATAAAAATGAATATTTAAAAAATACTAACTCGTTTTACCAATTATCTAATGCAAAATATATTGCATTTATTCATATATAATTCTCTGAATTAAGTTTTTCGTCGATTTTTTAAGAAAATATAATTATTCATCTAATTTATTGAATCACTGTATCGGAGTCTTAATCAAAAATCAGCCATTTCTCAAATTCTTATGATTTTATACTACAATTTCAGTGACACAAATAAAGGAATTAACTTTATTTAAATGATTTATGAATCTGTCTGAATGAAAAAAATACTACTCAATTATTAGGTGAGATTCTTAACAATCTCACCTACTATAATCCTAACAAAATTTCATGTCGTCCGATCGACCTCAAACTTGGCCAAAATGTGTTTCGCCACTTCCTGATCACGAATATATATGTGGCTATTTTACGTTCCCGGCCGGCCGGCCGGCCGGCCGCTCTTTGGAGCTTAATAGCTCCTAAACTAAAAAAGATATCGACTTGCGGTTTTCGGCAAAGGTTATATATCGGGTGAAAATTGCAACTTGGTGCATAGACCCCCCACCCCCCACCCCTCCTTCCGCCATTTTGAAGACCCCCCTTTTTTTGTTTTCTCAATAGCTCCGCCCCTATGGCATTCAGCGGACTCAAATTTTAGTATGTTATAGCTGGGCCTTAGAGCTTTCCATCAATACCAAACTTAAGGTCCCCCGACCCCCCTGACCCGAGCTATAAGGGTCCAAAAAAAATTTCTTAAAATGGCCATAACTCCGGTTCTAATTGTCAGAATTTAAAAAGTGAGGGCTTTTTGGAAAGCTCTCGTGAAATGCCACTTCTCCTTCTAACATCGCAAGTTCATAAAACCACCGCTAGGGGCGCTTTTTAAAAAAAAAAAATTTTTAAATCTTAAAAGTTAAATAACTCAAAAATTCCATTGTGCATCGGGCTGAAAATTTAGTATGTTGTAGCCGTTGATTATACCTATCAAACAAAAAAAAACTTAAGTCGATCCATAACCCCTGACCCGAGCTATAAGGGGTCAAAGTTCGAACATTGACCGGCCTCTATCTCCGGTTCTAATTAACATAGCGATATAAATTTTACCTTTTTGGTTTCGTCTCGATGAGCACTTTCAGATGGAAGTTCAAAAAGTCACCACAGGTGGCGCTATGATAGCGTCAAAATTCATCGAAATTCAAAGTCACTTTTCTCTAAAACGGCATTGTGCAAGTTAATGAAATTTTAGTATGTTGTAGTCCAGTCTAGGACGTTTCCAAAATGGTGCGTATGCGCGCTGTGGTTTCAATAGAACCGGAGATATGAGGGGTCAAAGTTCCCGAAATTCAAAAAATCATATCTCCGGTTCTATGTGACCGATTTTGATGAATGAGGGCTTAAACGAAAGATCTCACCAAATGCTACAACTTTCTAGAATGTTTGAACTTCGTGGGACCAACACCAGGGGCGCCACAGTCGAAAAACCAATTTCAATATCACATAACCTCAATTATCTCGACTGTCGCTGAACCGATTTTGATGATTACTTCGACATAATTGTAGAGGACATTTGTCTCTACATTTCGTCCATACATCATTTTCCGCTCAGACTACGCTATCACTCCGATTTTGCCGTTTAAGTGTGAAAAAATTGATTTTTCCCATAATAACGCTTTGAAATCACTCAGATGCCAATTTGACTGCCTCTACTCCACCAAGACACTTAAAATAGGGTTTTAAATGGAAAGTCCCACAAAAGACAACAATTCTTTGATTTAGTTGAAGTTCAACAAATGAACACTTGGGGCACTCTGGATGAAAAAACGAGTTAAGAAACAAAAAACCTCGCTTATCTTGGCTTCTGAGTAATCGATGAGTTCAAGTTCTACGGCAAAATTATAGAGAACATTCTGGTCTACATTTCACCCATATAACACTTTTCTGTCAGTTTATCCAAATCCTTGACATTTTGGTTCAAATACGAAACTTGTATAATTTCACGAATTTGATTCAAGATAACTGAATGGCGTCTCCCTACTTCAGCATCAAATCGAATTTGCATGCACTCCGAGTTAGCTCACGTTAAGAATCTCACCTACATAAGCCGGTTAGGATTATCTGTCCCTTTTATTTTAGTATCAGAACACTTTTTAATTGTCTCGATACGCATAATTAGAATTAATTTGTTAATTGAGAAGCAGTATACGTTTTGTTCCAAGTACAGGATCTCATCGGCCATTTTTCATCGTATTTCGATGTCATTTTCGCGAGCAGTAGAGGTTATGGCGGTTATGTTTTTGTTGTGAAAAAGATTTTCCCCAGTGTGAATTTTGCATCTTATCAATGTTAAATATCTTGAAGGATGTCTTAGAAACTGCAATATCAGAGGAAGGATTGAAAAATGTGCTAGATGCTATGCCATGACGGCACGAGAATCTTCTTGAAAACGACTGCAAAGTATGAAGTGTCCAGAATGACTCTGAATGATAAACTTTCCGGAAGACATTTAAAAGGAAAATCACTGGTAAGCTTGTACTACGTAGGAAAAAGAATAATTTAAGCTTGTGAACTGGAGGATCGTGACTCAAGCTGAAAGTGGATTTTTTGTCCTTAAGTCCGAGCTCCAGGATTAGATCAAAAATATGGTGACAAATGGGAAGATGCAGAGACACCCTTCACCAAAAATCTCCCTGGAAAGTGGTAAAAACTGGCCCTGATGGTTGAGTTCTGGTGAGGGGTGGATGTCAGAGAGTGTTTCTTCGATTACCACGTAATCAATTAGAAAAATATTCAAATTTATAATATTTTTAAAGGGTTTTATTTTTCGGCCGATACCTGCTCCACTCCCGGCCGATATCTTCCTCATCTGCTTTCATATGGCCGAAGCAATATACGCAGTGCATGATTGTAATTTTATCATTTATTTTAACTAATTTCTCTAAATATTAAGAAATAAAATGTAGATACATAATATATAGATAAATGGAATACTAGAGTTCCAATTGGCTTATTTTAAAATGTCAAAAATTGGTTTAGAGCATTTATTTTAAGCAAATTCTGAAGCATTTTTCTTAACAGGCCGATACATACTTCCCTTACCTAATGTGAAATCTAATTTAAAAAATTCAATGCAAATATTTTTTGTGTGACAAAACCTAATTTAACTACTCTCCAGATAAATGTTTCGTCAATAACGTCAAACAAACTAATTTAGATGTTTTATCATTATTCTTTCAAATTCAAGCTAATGAAATTCTATAACCTTAGAAATATAGTAAATCTTCGCCATTTAAAATGTTTCTTGAATATTAGTTGAATTCTAAAAGAAAAAAAAATCGTTATAGTTTAATTTAATTAATACTGCATGTTGCAGTAAAAATCTATTTATTGAGGTTAGGTCATACCTAACCTCAAATTATCCCAATAAATTATGGGCCAATAGGGCCCATTATCTCGCATTAACCATTCTTCATACAGAATTATAAAAATTCATCCCTATGTCGCACAAATTTCAAAGGAATTAGTCATTTTTATATGGAAGAAATCGTTTTTATGTAATCTCATCGCAGTTGAAAGAATCAACAGTTGATGAATGAGTGAATGGACAAATTGTGACGGTATTTCTGTAAATTAGAGCTCATAATATGAAAATTAAATGTCCACTTTTCATCGTTGTCCTTTAGACTGGAGCACACCTTGCTTCCTTTCTGAAGTGGGAGAGAAGTAGAATTTCGTGTTATCAGTTTATTTGAATTGGCTATAAAGATAAAACCGAACGTGTGGTTTCGTATGCTTAAATGATATATTGAAATTCTTTCCACCACTTAATTCCCAATAAACACACAGACAGTCATTTACACGCCATAAATTTGTTCTTCTCATAAGAGGCGATTTTTTTTCTGTATATAACCTCTCTTATTTCCATTTACACAATTTGTGGTGTTTTGATTCAGAAATGCTATGGGAGAATGGGACATAAAAAAATTATTTGTGGTGAAAAGGGGGGTTTTTTTCGTTGCATTTTCTTATATATATTCACCTTCCTCCGGATGAAAAGAATGTCTTAAAATCTGCTGCGATACAGCACTGTTCATCCTCACCAGACACTTTCTGGCTCAAGTGATCCTGTAGGTGTGAGATGAGATTCAAATAATGTTTCCTTATCTAAATTGTTCTTGCATATCGTGAAGGTGATGAGGAACGCGCTTATATGACACCTACGGTCCCATTCATGCCTATCGAGTGTGAATGAGAGAGCCGTTGAGTTGAGTCTGCTTTGGCCACAGCTCCCCAATCATCCAACAACACACTCCAAAATTAAACCATATTGTAAATGTGGATCGCCTTAGATTAAATTGATCACCTCGTCTCCATATTTATGGGTGAGATATTGGAGGGAAAAGGTATACGAGTACGTTAAACATTAAGAAATTTCCTAATCCATTTCCCATGAGCTCAAAAGTCACCCAGAGAAAGCGACACAATTGGAAGATGTTAAAGATCACAGAATAATTTCAATATTGTTCTGATATACTTGTAAATAAAGGGTTACAAATTTTTAAACTAAAAAGTATAATAGATTTTGTCTACCCAGTTCTCAGGAAATTTGACTTTAACCAATTTTGCAAATTAAGATGTTTTGTGAAAATCGTATCATTTAATTCGTTTGTCCATTAGTTTTGTCAGCTATAGTAAAAACTCTTTGAAATAAGAATTTGGGATCTTTTGGGCAGCAAGCTCATAAGTCGGCTTTATTATTAAAGCCTTTTAATTCCAAGATAAAACTTCGAGTAAAACTTTAAGCTTAAAGTACACCTAACGGAATTCAGTTAAAACAGTAGCACAAAACAAGATTGTATAACAGCAATTTCTGTTATACAGAACAATTTTGTGCAAAAAATCCTAGGCTAATCGGAAATACATACTATCCATTTTGTGTTATTCTTGTAATTGAAATTCATTGGGAGTATTTAAATTAGCAGTTTAGTACTAATTCGTTTTATTTCATAAGAATATTTAAGTTTAAAGTTCAATAGGCTTTTTTAGGTTTTAATCTAATATTGTTACAAACTTCATAATAACTAAACTCTATATGAAATGATAATTTTCAAAGTTCTTCTTAATTTTAAAACACATTAAGGATCTTCCAAACCTATTGAAAATTTTAAAATATCCCTATATGTTAACAAAGAGATTATAACCTTAAACACTTCAGTAGGAAATTATTCATTAGGCATAAAATATTTATTTGGAATTTTGAAACATTTCTTAACACAGAATTGAGGCTCTTTATTTTTATTCCACTTTTTCTCAAGGGGTTATAGGGGTCAAGAAGATAGAAAAATAGAATATTTTCTTGAAATTTCTTTTTCAGTATAATAAACAAATTATTTAATGCAAGCTCGTAGGGGGAGGTGGAGCTACTTTGAGCTGTAGTGCTAAATTGTTATACAACTTTTTCGCCTATTTCTAAATGAAACTGGTCTTTACAATGATTTTATTTAGATCCACAATTATTTTGCTTATTCAAATTACATCATGTTCAAACCCAGTTTCTATTAGAAATATGCGAAAAAACGTATAACAATGTAGCCCCACCTCCCGTTAGGCATATGAAAATATACAAAATACATAATCTATTTCATTTTATTAAGGGGTTTTCGTCATTATCGACGATTCCGCTAATACATAATGTAAATTATGTTTTCTAAAATTTTCGCTTAAAAATTTTCAAACTTCAGCCATTTTCTAATAAGCTTTTTTTATTAATTTTTTTTTTTTAAAATCTATTATTATTATTATTACAATATTATTAATCAAATAATTCTCGGTGTAATTAAATATGTTAGAACCTTTAAATTTTACAAAATAAAAAGGGAATTATTTTATTCCCTAAAAAATTATTTTATTATTTTGTTTTTGAAAAATAAACTTATTTTTCAGTGGACAAGATTTTTCAGAGTAGGATTATCTGATATTAAAAACGCAAATATTTCTTGATAGATAATAAGCAAAACTAGTTCTTGAACGAAGAATCACAACTTCATCACAATTTATTCTACAAGACGAAACGTAACGTAAAATACGTTAATTTTTTTTAATCCTTCGTTAAAGGACCTGTTTAATTCATTAGCTTTGTTTTTTGATTTACAATAAACTTACTTCGAGACATCTTGTCCACCGAAAAGTAAGTTTTTTTGGGTTGGTTTTTCGAAATTTTTAAATGAAAATTTCACAAAATATACTTTAAATATTGTGCTTTTATATGCATAACAATTTTTTTAATAAGTTTGAGCATTCCTTGAAGTATTTTTACTAAGCTATATTTCCTCAAGAGAAGAAGAAGTGACTAAAACGGGTATTTGCTTGTTGATTCTGGCAAATTTGGGTTCATTGGAAAGGTCTTGGAATTCCTAATAAATCTGAACTTTACTAATTTACACGAATTATATACTGAATATTTTTTGAGATGTTATGAAAGTCACGTCGAGCACTCTGAAAAGATGAAACGCTTTGTCAGTCTTTTTCAACTGCATTCAAACTTTAAGTTCTTGGAGTTGTTAAGAAATATTTATATTTATTTTTAATGTTTAATTTTCAATATTTGTATAAATTTACAACAATAATTGTATAAAAAGTGAGAGTGAGTGGACAAATTGCTGATTTACAATAGGTGTGATTATGTAAGAATCACACCTAAAAAGTATACAAATGATTACCTTTGTAATTTTTTTTTACCCTATGCAATAGTATTCAATGCCTTGCTTCCGTCTTTTTAATCTGTTGTTAGTGTTTTTTCAAAGAAAGTTTTCTGAGAAATAAAACTCGTGTAACTCATCTGTCCAGAATTTCTGTGATGAGGCGTGTTCTTGTATAAGAACCTCATTAAAATCTCATCATTTTTCCTTCTGGTGGTCGCGTAAGATTAAATGGGATCTCTTCATCTGGGATATGCTAAAGAAATTGAGAAACACACACCATTCTTTGAAGATTTATTGACCATTGAGTAAAACCAGTGTCTAATGCAATTAAATTTATCTCCATGAAAAATGTCGTGGAAGCAAAAATGGGCAGCTAATGTCTAATTTGGTGCCGTTTTCTGTATCATTTGTACATGGAAACAAATCATGGGTCGGTATCGCTAGAGGTCTAATAAATAAGTAATTTTTGACAAGAATAGGCCAGTTAAGATATATAATTACGTCATTAGAGATTTTTTTTAAAACAATAGTTGTAGAAAACTCTCGATTTAACAATTTCTCAATCAAGTTTCTTCTTTTGGAACTTGTGCATTTTTCTCAAAAATGGTAGGTAAAGCGTTCCAGGCTTTGCTAAATGCTCGAACTCGTGACTTAGATGCTATACCTCAAAAGTACTTTCAGATCATTTACCGTTTACCGGTTTTCAACCGATTTAAACTGATCCATAAATCTCTCAAAAGATCCCCCAAAATGGTTTTAAAAGCAATAGAATTGATTTTCATATAAAAATTATTTCTCGGTTATGAACCGATTCAAAACCGATAGGAACCGGTTCAATTTTGTCGGAAATTCCAAGACCTTTCCAACGAGCTCAAAAATGATCACATTCGATTGATAAATGCACTCTATAGTGTCTTTTTAACATTTGACCTTGAAAAACCCTTATTAGGAGGTAATGGTCAATCAATGGTAATCAAATGGTAGAGCACGCGCTCTATAATGCAAGTGTTTCAGGTTCTAATCCTTTTTAGGTCACCAGGAATTTTTCTGGCGATAAAGGTATACGAATTGCATCCAATGAGTTTCACTGCACTTGATTCCACGGGGCATGGGACTGACAATTTCATCCCGTATATAAAAAAATAATAATGCGTGTCCAGAAATCTCCTTGCGGGAAGGCCTATTTCCTTCATGAAATGTTATGCCAGCATTATTATTATTATTATTACAATATTATTAATCAAATAATTCTCGGTGTAATTAAATATGTTAGAACCTTTAAATTTTACAAAATAAAAAGAGAATTATTTTTATTCCCTAAAAAAATTATTATTACTATTATTATAAAAATTTATAATAATAGTAAATAATAATAATAATAGTAATTTTAGAAAAAAATGTTTTAGGAAAGATGTTTCTTTTAAAAATGCCATAACCTTCAAACTTGGACATCTGAAAACACGTTAAATACAAAAAAAATGGATTCAAAATTTACCAAATCTACTTTTAAATAAACTCTTTATCAATTTGAGGGAAACTAAAATTAATCATTGTAATACGAAATACGCTGTACACACCTAAGGCTTAAGCCGAAAGACGGCTTAACGTAATTATCATAATCAAAATAATGATTAGACTAAATTCCTTTCAGTTTACCACTATTCCGTATCTCGCCTTAAGCCGTAATGCCCTGGACACACTTACGACTAAAGTCCAGAGATGACTGAGCTCTTTAATAGCCAAGTCAGTTCCTGACACACTACAAAGTAGGCCTAACATTCACTTGTATCCACAAAACATAACTTTCGTGGGTTTTTATACAGATATTTTTACTGAAATGCAGTAATAGGGGAGACTGGGGCAAAAAGTCACAAATCGAAAATTTTAAAATTCAATATCTTCCAAGATAAATAAGATAGCGGCTTAAAATTTTTTCTATAGATAGTCTCCATCGGTCTTCTTCAATGTTATAAGTATGTTAGAATTTGAAAAAGGAATTTAGAAAATAAAAAATATCTTTAGCCCTATTTTTGAAATATTTTCCATGCAGAAGATATCAATTATTAGTTACTTATATTAAATTTGATGCACTGGTGAATATTTCCCAAATTATCTGGATATTCTTTGAATACGAATCCGCTATCTATTTTAGAATTTTACAAAGATTCTTTTCTACAGATATCCTTTTATTAAAACGACCACTTGGGGTAAAAAGTAAGAAAAGCTATGGAACAAAAAGTAACAAAAACCGAAACAATTTCTGATGTTCCATGGTGAAAAGAAACGTCAATGCTATGTGTCGCAGCTTGTTGTTTGCATTGGTCAAACGATTTGCAGTCTTTTGTGTGTTTTTTGTAAAATAACCTAAAATGCGATTTTCTCGCTCAGATAGAGAAAACGGTGTTTTACAAAGGTGTAGAAGAATAAATTTCCTATGAAAATATGTCCTCTAGGTATTTTACTTAAATTTACGGAATCCTGTAATAAAGCGAATCAAAATGTGATAGTATCTTATGCCTGATACTATTTGCCCCAATATTTTTGAGAATGATCACAAAATTACCTTTTAAAAAACGGCTCGATAAATATATTTCCTTACAAAATAGATGAAAATAACTTTCATAGAGTTGCAGAGCGGTAAATTTCCTATATAACTGTGCAAATTAGAAATTTTGGAGGTGCTCGGGTAGCTTGAAAAAAAATAAAATATCGGTTTTGTGACTTTTTGCCCCAGTCTCCCTTATGGCCTCTACACATTGGGAGAAATTTTTGTCAAAAATTGCTTTTTTGAAGGAAATTCCCTGCAGCGTTGTAGGGGGAAACGTCAAATTTCTGTCAAAAACGCAATTTTTGACGAAAATTACTCCCAATGTGTAGACACCTTTACTCATTGAAAATGAAACTACTTGTAAATTTATTTCACAATTCACGTATAACAAGACAAATTATTCACTTGAATTGCCTAAATTGGCTTAAGTCGCGAGACAGCTTCTACCTCACAAATAATTGTAATCAACTCACGTGAACTGAGATATAAATTTACAAATAGTTTTATTTTAAATAGAGTACATGTACATTGCAATAAAAATATCTGCATATAAACCCACAAAAGCTATATTTTGTGGATACCAATATGAATGCTAAGCCTCGTTTGTAGTGTGTCACAAACAGACTTGGATATGAACGGGCTTAGTCGTCTCTGGACTTTAGCCGTAAGTGTGTCCAGGGCATAAGGCTGTCTAGGCCATAAGCTGATTTTATTTCTAGTAATTATAATTGAAAGATGTAATTTGAAGATTTCATCATGTTTAATTTTTTTTTTGTTTGAAAATTTTGGAATTTTGATTTCAATACAACGGCTCTTTGTGTAGGTATAGGTTAGGTGGATTATGTATTTTTAAGGTTGTATAATCACAAAAGAAATTCAAGTGAACTTAAAATTGTTGTGGTCAGATTTATTACATAGGTATATGACCGTTGTAATTTGAGGGTTCATTTGAGTGCTCAGCAGTAATACTTCTTGGAAATCCAAGTCTTCCTAATAAACATGTCATGTGTCACATCAACCCTTAAATGCCTAAATGGCATGCAAATCGTGACTAAGTTAAAATCGATCCAATAGAACATTTAAATTCAGCAAAGTTCTTTGAAGAAAAGCGAAAATTGTTTGCAATAACAAAGCAAAGAGGGTGTAAATTCATTTGACCATTTTGGGGATATGTGGAGCTGGAAGGTGAGACGGAACCACAAAACACCCCAAATCTCCCACCTCACATGGTCACCTCACCACCCAATACATTTAGCGCCACGTCGTGGATCATGACGAGGAATTAGCCATACAAAAACTACACGATTGCGTGTTATCGCCGCGCTTAAAACTGTTCAGCAAATGCGAATAATTGTTATTGTTGAAATCACGACACAACTTTAAGTGCTTCCATGGAAGTATGAGGCTATTAGGTAAGTGGGTGGTGAACTAATTAGACGTGGATACACCACGTAACATTTAATTGTACTTGCTATTTTTTTCACCTTTTCCACTGACCAGGGAGGTGGTGAGTTCTGGAGGGATATGCAGTGATTGTGATAAATGCATTGAAAATGGTAAGACAATTTTTACTCTCATGGGATTTTCTTAAGGCTCAACCATGTGTACAGTCCAGCCAGGTGAGCAGCAAAAAAAAAAGCGCAGTCTAGAGGGGCATTAGTGTTGGCATTTTCTCAGATGAAAATTAAACCCTTAATTGTGCTTAATTGCAATTATTTACTTGACTAATTCCAACTAAATGTAACTTAGCGTGTTACCAGTACTTAAGTATTATTTCCGCGCAGCGATAAAACCCAGCAACTCCTTATCATGCCCAACAATCTCGTCAGTTGGTGGTTTCACCCCTCGTCGAGGGAGTGCATTCAATTTCTCCCCAGCATGTGTGTTGAGTGCTCTTTGGAGTGGACAGGCACAGTAAAAGACTCTTGAAGAGTGTGAGAAAAAGAGCCCACAGACGATGAGGGGGATGAAGGAGGAAATGTATAAAGGTAAAGTGGGGATGAATATATATTTAAATGTAATCAAGAAATCAAACAACAGAGAAAAATTGGACTTTTTGGAACTATTTTTAACGCAGCTTTTTCGTCGTTTATTCCATGTGTACAACTCACTACGCAGGGAGAGTATTCGAGTCCATTTTCCGAGACTAATGGTAATGGTTTAATAATCACTCTTGCGTGTGTGATTTCCACCCCTTATGTGTTGTATTTCACTCCATCAACCCCATTTCCCATATGATATCCAACTCTATTCTCTGACATTCTCCTTGACACAGCAGTTAAGCATGCTCAAAAGTATTTTTATTGACTCACTTTTCGGTTGATAGAAATACAATTAAGAGGTGGATTAAAACATGAATAAAAGTTCGTGTTCTCAGAATAAGGTTAAACTTAAATTTGGAACATTTCTAATGAACTCTGTAAACCCGGAGATACATTAAATAAAAAAATATAAAATTATTTATGAATGTCTCAAATTCATTTTACTATTTACAACTCTAAAAAATAAATATTTTGAAAATGCATTTAAGGTAAGATGGGGTAATTTGGAATCATGTCTAATTTGGAACTTTGAGATATTCTATTTGTTTTAGATTGCGAAAGGAAAAAACAACGAAGAAGTACTTTAGAATGCAAAGTCTTTGTACTTCTTCGTGATTTTCTTTTTCACTTTGACCATTTGAAGCAACTAGAAAATCTCAATATTTCAAAATAGACATGATTTCGAATCACCCCATCTTACCCTCTACTTATAAAAAGTATTATTAAAGAAAGCGTTTCAGTAAATGTTTGTGTTTTTTATACATCTGATTTTTAGTTACGTTAATTTATTTAAATACTATTTTTTTTTAAATAATATAATTTTTTTTTGTAATTATTTATTTTCTCTGTAAATTCATATGTACACCATGAAATTCAGATTGTTCACTTACAAGTTCACTTCATATAGTGATCATATCTGAATTTCGCAGGGTGTAGCTGTAAATGAATAATTGTGCTATTCCAATGCAAAATGAAAAGGGGTAATCTTTCTCCTGAATATTTTTTTTTAGTACTTTTTTGTTCTCGAGTGTTTCTGCATTAGCGACTTTTCTTTGCGTTGGTTCCAGTCTCCACTGTTTTTCCTAGTCCCCGTCGTGTTTCGAAACCACCAAACAGTCGTGACAGCAACCTACGCAAAGACAAGTCGATTATAAAAATGCACTTGATGACAGTAAAGTGCTGTAAAAATATCCAGGAGGAAGATTTCCCCCTTTCATTTTCATTGGAATAACACCATAAACCCGGCTGTTAACGTCAGGTACGAATTTAAGAGTGTAAAACAAAACCCATTTTAGCTTTTTAGTCAGGGTGTTTTGTTATCGAAGTTCAGTCGTAGAGCACTTTGCAAACTCATTTAGGAGAGGGTGGGGTAGTTTCACGCACGCATTACTTTCAAAAATACACATTTTTGGATAATAAATCTACGAATTGTGCTGTATATCTTTAGATAGCCAATACCCAAGAGAAACTAACGTTTCATAAGTTTTGTTTAAATACTGTTATTAATAATTTTTATCGTTTTTCTTCTAGTCATATATTTTGAGATGAATCTATAGCTCATTGAGGGAACCATTTAACGGTGAGTATCATGACGAATTATGAGCTGGATGTTCTCTACCAGGAGCTAATATTGCAGCCTGTCAAATCAATTGTTTCAGACTTATATAGGATCTTCAAAAGACCAATGGATAGAAGTAGTAAACAATGTCCTTAACTTAAATATCTGGAAGTTCCAAGCTGTAAGATAGAGTTGGCGAAAAGTCGCCAGGACTTGAAGAAAGTTTACAAGAGTTTCTGGTTCCTTACAAATCTGGTTCCTTAAAAAACCATTACAGTCATCCAAGTAAGTAAATAGGAGAGAATGGGGCAAAATTTTTCAAATCGAAAATTACTAAATGCAATATTTTCCAAAATAAAGGAGACTGATGCTTCAAATTTTTACCACAGCTTTCATGAACTCTTTTAACGTACAAGGTTTTAAGACATTCGAGAAAGGAAAATGGGAAACGAGAAATTGAAATTTTGTGCCCTATTATTGGAGTATTTTTTTTTACAGAAAATATCAATTCTAATTAACTTAATCAACCCTTTAAGGACGATTGGAACACCCGTGTTCCATGAAGAAAATAATTTTTCCTGACAACCTAAAGTTATTAGGTGAGATTCTTAACAATCTCACCTACTATAATCCTAACAAAATCTCATGTCCTCCGATTGGCCCCAAACTTTGCCAGAATGTGTTTTGACACTTCCTGATCACGAATATATCGATGGCTAAAAACCGTTCCCGTCCGTCCGTCCGTCCGTCCGTCCGTCCGTCCGTCCGTCCGTCCGTCCGGCCGCTCTTTGGAGCTTAATAGCTCCTAAACTAAAAGAGATATCGACTTGCGGTTTTCGGCAAAGGTTATATATCGTATGAAAATTGCAACTTGGTGCATTGATCCCCCACCCTCCACCACTCCTTCCGCCATTTTGAATACCACCCTTTTTTTGTTTTCTTAATGGCTCCGCCCCTATGGCATCGATCGGGCTCAAATTTTAGAATGTTATAGCTGGGTCTTAGGGCTTTCCATCAATACCAAACTTAAGGTCCCCTGACCCCCCTGACCCCAGCTATAAGGGTCCAAAAAAAATTTCTTAAAATGGCCATAACTCCGGTTCTAATTGTCAGAATTTAAAAAATGGGGGTGTTTTGGAAAGCTCTCGTGAAATTCCACTTCCCCTTCTAACATCGCAAGTTCATAAAACCACCGCTAGGGGCGCTATTATTAAAAAGAAAATTTTTAAATCTTAAAAGTTAAATAACTCAAAAATTCCTTATGCAATCGGGCTGAAATTTTAGTATGTTGTAGCCGTTGATTATACCTATGAAACAAAAAAAACCTTAAGTCGATCCATAACCCCTGACCCGAGCTATAAGGGGTCAAAGTTCGAACATTGACCGGCCTCTATCTCCGGTTCTAATTAACATATCGACATAAATTTTACCTTTTTGGTTTCGTCTCGATGAGCACTTTCAGATGGAAGTTTAAAAAGTCACTACAGGTGGCGCTGTGATAGCGTCAAAATTCATCGAAATTCAAAGTCACTTTTCTCAAAAACGGCATTGTGCAAGTTAATGAAATTTTAGTATGTTGTAGTCCAGTCTAGGACGTTTCCAAAATGGTGCGTAAGTGCGCTGTGGTTTTAATAGAACCGGAGATATGAGGGGTCAAAGTTCACGAAATTCAAAAAATCATATCTCCGGTTCTATGTGACCAATTTGGAGGAATGAGGGCTTAAACGAAAGATCTCACCAAATGCTACAACTTTCTAGAATATTTGAACTTCGTGGGACCAACACCAGGGGCGCCACAGTCGAAAAACAAATTTCAATATCACATAACCTCAATTATCTCGACTGTCGCTAAACCGATTTTGATGATTACTTCGACATAATTGTAGAGCACATTTGTCTCTACATTTCGTCCATACATCATTTTCCACTCAGACTACGCTATCACTCCGATTTTGCCGTTTAAGTGTGAAAAAATTGATTTTTCTCATAATAACGCTTTGAAATCACTCAGAAGCCAATTTGAGTGCCTCTACTCCACCAAGACACTTAAAATAGGGTTTTAAATGGAAAGTCCCACAAAAGACAATAATTCTTTGATATAGTTGAAGTTCAACAAATAACTACTTGGGGAACTCTGGATGAAAAAACGAGTTAAGAAACAAAAAACCTCGCTTATCTTGACTTCTGAGTAATCGATGAAATCATGTTCTATGGGAAAATTATAGAGAACATTCTGGTCTACATTTCACCCATATATTACTTTTGTGCCAGTTCATCCAAATCCTTGATATTTTGGTTTAAATACAAAATTTGTATAATTTCACGAATTTGATTCAAGATAACTGAATGGCGTCTCCCAACTTCAGCTCTAAATCGAATTTGCATGCACTCTGAGTCAGCTCACGTTAAGAATCTCACCTACATAAGCCGGTTAGGATTATCTGTCCCTTTTTTCTAATGTTTGTACATCATTGCAAAATAGAAGATAGAACAAATCTATGATATTTTTTACAAGTTTCCAACTATTTGCTAGTAAATATTTGAGCTCAAAAGTGACGACGAATTTTGAAATTCTCGCATATTCATGATTTTAATTATTTTTTATACTTTCAATTTTTTTAAGCAAAACTCCTTTGAGAATAAAAATTACAATACTCATACATAATATTTTTCATTAGAGAGAAAATTATCATTGATTGGTATTGTCAGAAAAATTACTTAAATTTTTGGCCTATTTTTGTCCCTATCGTATTATAAAGTTACAAAATACACCGAAACAGACTGTGTTGGATTATTCAAGGTTAGATGAAAGACTTTTCTTTGATTATGTGTCAGTTTCATTTTTATTGTTGATATTCGGTTAGAAAAGGCCGCTCATCCTTAAAGGGTTATATCATATTTCTTTGTAAGATATAAAAATTGGTCTTCGGCAAATTATCCCTTGTCTGACAAAATTTACCCTGGTCTCCCTTATGCGATCATGCTTTATAGTATTGTTGTATCTTTAACAGACACTTCTACACAATAAATGCAGAAAAATCCTTCAGATTGATCTCTACTGTTTGAATTCTAACAGATATTTAATGAGATTTAAATTATTCTAAAAGTTGTTTAACTTTTATAATCTTAATAATTAAAAAATAAAAAGGGTATATAATTTTATGCAGTATATACAAAAAAGCCAGATATTTAAAATTAATGCTGCAACTTCGAATTAGTGTATTGTTCTCATTGTAGGGACAGGTGGGGCTATTTTAAGTTTCTATTTTTAAAGGAGAATGGTGTAAGCAATTATGTTACTTAGTCCCATAATTATTGTGTAGAGTTTAATTGCATTAAGTTAAGGCCCAGTTTCCTTCAGAAATATGCGAAAAATCGTATATTAATGTAGCTCGACAGCTCAAGATAGTCCCAACTCCCCATAATCTTTTTTTTTAATAATTTACGAAATATGATTTTTTTTAATTTGCACCTGTAAAGCTTTTAAAATTACACTTACAGAGAAATCCGAAACAGTTAAAATAACATTCCGGAAATGTTAATTTTACCCTGCATTATTGATCCGAAATCGGTGTAAATATTATGCTTTATAGGTGTATTATGGGTTAAAGTAACCCTTTTCAGTTAATTTTACACTTAAAAAGGTGTAAAATTAACACTAAAAATTTTGATATATTTTCACACCGCCTAAAAAGTTTTAAAGTTACGAGGAAACAAAGTCAATCGCACCCTCTTTTTTTCTCAGTGTAGAGGGAGGTGGGGTTACTTTGAGCTGTGGTGCTAGATTGTTATACGACCTTTTCGCCTATTTCTAAATCAAGTTGGTCATTACAATTATTTTATTTCGATTCACAATTGTTTTATCTATTCAAATTACATCATGTTAAAACACGGTTTCCTTTACAAATACGCGAAAAAATCGTATAACAATATAGCTCCACAGCTCAAAGTAGCCCCACTTCCCCTTAACACAAACGGTACAATGTCACTATCGAACATTATGAATTTCTTAAAATATGCATGTAATATATTTTTCAGTGTTTAAATTTTAATTTTCTGCTCTTTTCCAGGACAAATTTGTTGAGTATTCTACCCCACCGCGGTTTGTCATTTGGCCGAAAAACGACCAAAAACGGTCGGTAGGTTTAGTGTTAAATGACTATTTAGAAATTACTCCAAAATATTTGTTGTTTATTTCGTGTTTAAAATAAAATTCTATAATAATTATATTACCTGAAGTAATTTTAGGCGGTATTACGAATTTAAAGAAAAGATTTACGTGAGGTTTTGAGTCAAAAAGGTGTAAATTTCAGTGAAACATTCACGCGGCAAAAAACTTCTCAATGAATCTTGACCACTCCACTTGAGAATCCGAAAAAAAAAGGAAAAAGAGCGGCAAATGAAAGAAAAAAGCGCATAAATTTACACAAAAACTGGGTAGGGACCTTTCTTGCAGATTGAACGTTGCCTTCCTTTGAAGAAGATGTGAATGAGTGGAGTATAGATGAATGAAATGGTCATCGATGGTCAAATGAGCGGGAAAAGGTGGGTTAAAAGTTGAGAAAAAGAAACAAAAAAGGTCAATAATTAGAGTCAACCTATAATAACAGCTAATCGCCTATTTTTGTGGGTGAATTTCTTTTGCCATTTTTTTGTACCAACTAGTCTATTTCTCCTTTCGGGAAGCGCCACCAAACACTTCAAAAGAAACACATTAATTTTTTTCGATGGTAAAATAGAAAATGAAGAGTCTAAAATCTCCGAAAGCACCTTTCCATAATGATAATGGAGTGGAAAGTCGTTCTAAATGGTAAAATTTATTGTCAATTATTAGGTACAAGTCTCTGATGCAGTCCTGCCCCGGATATTGTATAGTAATTATATATGACTTGTACTCGGGAAGAAAATATAAATTAACGAAATTGCTGATATACAATTTCACAAAATCTAGGCTCAGAAGGATATTTTTGTCTAGGAGACAGGTTGTTTTCTGGCGTCAAACATCTATGAAAGTCCTTCACACCGATGCGTTATTTCTTTTAAAGGTTAGGAAGAGGAGGTTTTAGACAAAGAGGATAATTAAATTAATTCTCAGGAATAAAGTGATATTTGAAGAAAATAATAGAGGGACTCTTTCAGTTCTGAATGGCATCAAAAGCGAATGGAAGGCACAGAGACAATTTGTGGTTCTATAAAAAGAAACCAAATTTCTGTGATGGTAACTGTTGACAAAATGACTGGGAATTGCCAGAAGAAACTTTATAAACTGTCAATTTGTCTCACGAAAGGCCCTAAAACCGCAAATTCTTCCTCTGAGATGATCTTTTTTTGTCTGAGATGAAGCTAAGAGAGATCAAGTTCGAAAAAGCCCCAAATGATAGCATTGTGAATGTTTCTCGTATCCAATTTTGCACACAAATTGATTATTACTCTGGCGGTTGAAGGCAAAATAGACACACAAAACACGGAAACTGATATCATAAATTAATTTAGGTGCGTATAAAAAGAGAACTAGTGAAACTGTTTATATTATTATTGCTTCTTGGGGATTTAAGTGGTGGCGAGTAAAAGAAAGGGACTTCTCTTTTGGGCTTAGAAATGACCGAAATGACACAAACACGCAACTGAATCCGTTTTGCCTCATTTCCGGCCCCGAGGTGACGCCCTCAACCCACACTACCATGTGCCCCTTTTGCCACATCAAATTAACAATTTGCCTCCAGAGGCCAAAAACTTGGGATCCACTGTGTAAAAACACTAATTTCATTTGTTATTTTGATGACCTGAGATTATAAAACTTTCGCTAAAAAAGCAAGTTTGATTTTAAGAATAGGTCTCTTGTCTTAATGTCTCGTTCTTGAGACTTTCTGTTCTTTTTTGTTTAATAAATTTTATATGTCTTCTCAATGAGTAATTTAAGAAAATTGTCACACTTTAAAATTCATTTATTCTGCTTTGACGGTGGTAACATGCAAGAACTATTCTCAGAATATATCCATATTGTTAATTAAGAAATTTACCTTTAAAAGAGAAGAAGTAATATATCCGCAATTAAACAGGGTTAGTTTACAACTTTCTAGGAAACGAAACTTTTTAAAACACAATTTTCTGCAAGGTTTACTTCTTGAATTACGAAATTAATTGTTTAAAAGCTCAAAATACACTGTTAGAAATATTTTTCAAGAAACTGGAAGAATATAGAGTGGTGGCATGGGTTGTGGTTAATCATGGGTCAAAAATGAGCAGTAAAATGTGAAATTTTGATTAGTGAAAAATTTAAAAAAGCTTCTTTGGCTCATCTTTTAGATCAGGAAAATTTCATGAAATCAAAATTCATATTCTGTTTTTTTTTCAAAAGCCTTGTATAAGACACTCTTACTTTTAAGACTTTTTTTCTTTTGAAAATCACACCAAATTAAATTTGGTCCCATTTAATTTTGAGTGTCTAAGGGCCTCGACAGACTTGAGGATTAGCCGAGAGACGGCTTAGCGTAATTTTATTAGAAATAATCGTCACATTTCTATCATTTTCCACTAAGTCGTCTCTCAGCTTAAGTCGTAAGTGTGTCTAGGGTATAAGAGTGGCATAGACACATGCGAAACGCTTGGGAAAGAAACGGACTTGGAAACAGATGTGAATTCCGATTTCACGACAATATCTTAATTCAATCCCAATTAGATTGAGATGCCACTTGATGACTTAACGCCATAGAGAATATGATCCAAAAATAAAGTGAAATAAAAAAAGATTTTATTCTTTCTGATGCCAAAACTTACATAATAATTTCAATGTTTTTTTTAATTCAAAATTGACTAATACTCAATTTTTATTTTTCTGCTAACCAAATTTAATTTTTTACTGCTTATTTGTACAATCACCTAAAAATAGCGGTCTCATATAAACCATAAAATATCAAACTTTTATCGAAAAATGATTTTGAGGTCTCACCTAGGGCAAGTGTACCAAATTCCGGCTAGCTTGCAATTTCGGCCACTCTTTTTGTTCCTGAAATTTGCATGAATTTTTAGTTTTTGCATGCTCTAGCTAGAGATTATACAATACAAAAAAAATTACAAAAAATGTCGCTTAGACGAAGGAGATTATGTGAAAAAGACTTTAGCTGAATTCCGGAAGGGCGAGGAACTATGCGAACGAAGCTGGCCGAAATAGGCTACCAAAGCTATGTCTACATTTTTATTAATTTTAAAATGTATTAAGAATGATTTTAGATAAAATAAAGACGATAAACTGTCTACAATGTTCCAAGCAACGCTCGTTATAACAAAAAAATTAAATTTGTAATAGAAATATAACATTTTAAACTTAAAACTTTGTTGCTTGCATGCCGAAATTTGGCACATTTACCCTGTGGCCATGAGATTTGGGTAATAACCGAAAGCATAAGATCACGAGAAAAAGCAGTCGGGATGAAGTAGCTCCTGGCGGTTAACCCTTTAACGACGATACACTTTTAATGGACTGAAAATCAACAAAAAAAATTAAACTGAGAAACATAATCAATATTAAGTCTTACATTTAACCTTGGAAAGTCCCACAGAGTCTGATTCGATGTATTTTGTGCTTCTATGAACGATAGGGACAAAAATAGCTCAAAAATTTAAGTAATTTTTCTGACAATACCAATGAATAATATTTTTCGCTTTAATGAAAGATATTACGTATGAGTATTGTAGTTTTTATTGCCAAAAGGGTTTTGCTTAAAAAAATTGGAAGTATAAAAAGTAAATAAAATAAATTATGAATTTGAGAATTTTAAAATTCGCCATTTTTGAGCTTAAATATTTACTACATAGCAAATAGCTAGAGACTTGCAAAAATATTCTAGATTCCTTCACTTTACAATTATATACAGACAGAAGAAAAAATAACTTTAGGTAGTAATCAGGAAAAATTATTTTCTTTATGGGACACCGGTGTTCAAATCGTCCTTAAGGGGTTAAGGGAATCACTCGTCGAGATCGAGTGAAGATCGTAGCCGTTCGTGAGATGATGAGCTAACTAAGAGTCGAAGAGTTGGTTCTTCTTGTTGAGGGATAACAACTTCGGTGGTATGGTCATGTTTACCACATGAATGAAGAAGGATTCCACCGAAAAGGTATGCATATGCAAGCCATTGTTGAGTAACCTCTACTTCGGGGAGGTATAGAAAAATAAGGCGCTTTATTTAAAATCAGGATTCTGGCTTGGAACGCCTTAGGACCCAAATAGATTCAAGCTGATCCTCGAGAATATGTAGTGTGTAAAAATTTAGCAACAAAGGATTAGGTAAAAGATATGTATGCAAAGGACCTCTAATCGATGATCTTAAGCCATCAATGAATGACTCTGTTTGGGATAAATCTTTACTGCCAAATTTTACTGGTCAAATAGTTATTCTCGAGAATCAACGTGAGTCTATTTGAGCCTGATTCCGAACATGTTCCTGAAGTTGAGGAGAATCTACAGGCGTAGGTTGCTAACCTGGATATCCTGCGCCTGTGACCCTGATAGGGATAAGCGGTTGAAAATGAATGAATGAATGAATGAATGAATGATTTTGAAAAATTGTAATTTTTTTCTGTTTTGGGATCTATTAATAAATTGTTTATTCTGAGAGAAATAGTTTGTATTTGTTTGTTAAAGCTTTGTCAAAAGGATGTTTTTCAATGAATTAAAATTTTTATCGCGTTGTTGAAGAACGTTTCCTTTGACAACAAGCTTTTTCTTAAAAGAAGCTTTCTAGCTTTAGTTTGAAAAATAATTGATTTTTACAAAATATTTCGAATATAGATACCAATAACGAAAAAATGCATTAAATAAATCATTACTTTGACACCTTTGACATGATGATGTTAAATGAACTTTATAAAGGTTTCAGAAAATGCCCTAAACCTAAACCATGCTTCCGCCCTTATATTAATTTTTATATTTCATTATATAATATTTCAATCCTCAATATATTTATGTCTCTTTTGTCACAACATTTTTTTTAAAGTTTTTTAAAGTTTAATAAATACAAGTAAAAAGTAAGTAACTATAAATAGAATATAAGGTTTAAAGGGAAACTCAAATGTAATTAACAATTTGGCATTATGAGAAAATTCATTAGAATAGGAGTCAAGAAAGTACAAAAGATGTAAAAAAAAATTCAAAATTGTTATCATATCAAGATCAATTTATTAGTTTTTAATTGCGTTAGAACATTTAAGTGCTATTAAGTTTTGTTTTTCTTGCCAACAAACCTAGACGTAATTTGAAGATTAAGGAAAATTACCATGCAAATTGATCAAGAAACTTTTTTCTGCTAGTTCTCTTGTAATTTATTGCTTTTCTTCGAAAACAATCTCTTCACAAATATGAATTGTGGGTAAGTTGAGAGATTAAGAAAATGAAGAATTTAATTTGTGGTGTAGAGAAGTAAAAACAGTTTCTATTTGTTAGTCTTTCCCACCATTTAACAGTGCATTTTAATAAACCATCCAATATATGTGGGGAAAAAAACAAGAACACATTTTTATATTGTAAGTATTTAAATAAATTATATCGTCTAAATGTAGAATAAGTGTGAGGGAGGACAGAGTGAGAGAAAAAACTAGAAATATACACTAATAGATTATTAAAAAAAAATACTCAACAATTTCATCGAGAATTATTTACTGTTCTATGAGGTACTAAAACAATTAAATCCACAGTGTCGTTTAATTTTTTTATTGTACATATTCGCTTGCACGAATACATCGCTGAGCAGCCAGCAAATTGCTGTTCCTGATTCTAATCTCACCAACTTGTACACGAGCTTCCCTTGAAAATTGTTGTGGCATGTTTTCGCATTGGGGCGAATAAATGATGAAAGAGGTTCCGATCTTGAAGGACTTGAGGGGTGCAGAAAAGGGTGTCCAAAAAAAAAAAAACAGGTTAGAGTCCACTTACCCTCCCTCTATCTCCTCAATACAGATTTTCCCCCTTCGGAAAATTGTAATATTTTTTTCTACCATTGAGCACAATTTTTCATTTTCATAACTCACAATTTAAGAACTAATTTTTAGCCTTACCTTCGTGTTTTGTTGACTCAGAATTGGTTCTCCATAGGAAAATTTATTTAATTACAGCAAAAGCGTTTAGGGCAACACCGAGAATTCTTTCGACTGGGATTTTCTTATGCTGGTATAAGCGATAAAGGACACTTGACGTGAGTTGCAGAGGTGGAAAATGGTGAGTGGTTATCGTGAAAAACATACCTCTGGTATTTATGAAAAACATTTGTTCTCCTAATGGAACTCACATATTTCTTTGACTTGGTGGACAATATTTAATGAGAAAAATCAGCCAAAATGTGGCATTCTTTTGGAGTCACGTGTAACAATCACCCAAGACTTTTGATCACGCCATAAGGTATTTTACTCGAATTCTCTCATGTATTAATATCTTTATCATTTTGCCAAATATTTTTCCTTAATGTGTGTTCTTAGTGGTTCCTAACTTCTTTGTGATTACGTTGATTAGGTATATAAGCTACAATTAATATCGCTCTTGAAGGATAATAAATGATCTTAACAATAGCTTAAAGGAGCATACACAACACACTCAAGTGTTTTGTAGAAAGACGTTAAAATAAAATTTTATATACGTGATTTAAAAAATTGCTGCGCAAACTCCACAGAGAGAGCAGTATAACCCCTCAGTATTTTGGGTAATGTTTTGAGTATTTTATAAATCGGTTTAAATCGGTTGAAAACCGATATACGGTAAATGATGCGAAAGTACTTTTAAGGTCACAAGTTCAAGCACTACGCAAAGCTTCGTACACTTTACCATCCCAGCTTTGCTTTTTATTTTAAACATGGATTTTTCAAATGACGAATTCTTAAATTTTTCACTTAAACTTAACGAATCACTCAATTCATTTTGTTTAAAATTAGGGAGATGAAAAATAAAGCACGTAAAGTGTTTGTCTATTTTACTGCAGAAATTCATGTTTCACTAGTCATAGTGAAAATATAGAATAGGTTCCAAAAATATAATGTTTTTTATTGGTCTTTGATTCTTTAATATTCGTATACTAATACGCCCCAGCAACTCGTTTTTAACGTATTTTGCCGAAGCAGAGGATTCATGAAAACTAAGTCAAGATTTCCATGTGTACCTATGTCTGAACATTAAGAAGCCAAACTGTAACAGATAGCGACTTGGGGGCTTCAGGAGCCCCTCCTATAAGTCATCCCTTGCATAATATTATTTTTTTTTATTTTCACAAAATTAAAAAAAGAATGTTATTATCGGATCACATTATGCGATCACGTGTTATTATGCAATCATTATGCAATCACAAAAAATGTTATTATGGGATAGCTCTTTTAAGTACATTATGGGTTAAGGAAAAATGTTTAGTTATGTTTTGGAAGATATCTAGTCTAACTTTCACTGGTATACACTAGATATATATTCTTAAGAATGACTTTGATCCATATTAAGCCGGTAATGAGCCATATTTTTTTTCCAAAATTCAATTTTAGATATCAAAAGGATACTAAAAATGTGATCCACATTTTTTTTAACATTCTCTAAAATTTAAAAAATATATAAAGTTTAGTGATATTTTAGGATCAGGATTAAACTTCCATCGCGTAATTTAATTGAAGGGTAACTGTACCAAATTTCGGCCAGCTTACAATTCCGGCCACATCTTTTGTTCATCAAATTTCCGTGAATTTTTAGTTTTTGCATGCTCTAGATAAAAGATATAACATAAAAAAAAACAACGGTCCGACGAACGAGGTGATGTGAAAAAGATTTTGAAAGAATTCCAGCAGGGCAAGGAAATACGAGAATCAAGGTGCCCGAAATATTACCCAAACCTATGTCTATATTTTTATTCAGTTTAAAATTTATTAAGAATGATTTTAGATAAAAGAAAGACGATAAACTATCTACAAGGTTCCAAGCAATACTCCTTAGAAAGTAGTAACAAAAAAATTCAATTTGTATTTAAAATATTACATTTAAAATTTAAGACTTTGTATTTGTATGCATCTGCAGGATTTTTAAACCTTTAAGGACGATTGGAACACCGGTGTCCCATAAAGAAAATAATTTTTCCTGACTACCTAAAGATATTTTTTTCTTATGTCTGTGCATAATTGTAAAGTAGAAGGTTGAAGGAATCTAGAATATTTTTTGCAAGTCTCTAGCTATATTTGCTATGTAGTAAATATTTAAGCTCAAAAATGGCGAATTTTAAAATCCTCAAATTCATAATTGATTTTATTTATTTTTTATATTTCCAATTATTTTTAAGCAACACTCTTTTGGTAATAAAATCTACAATATTCATACGTAATATTTTTGATTAAAGCGAAAAATATTATTCATTGGTATAGTCTGAAAAATTACTTAAATTTTTGGGCTATTTTTGTCCCTATCGTTCATAGAAGCACAAAATATACCGAATCAGACTCTGTTGGACTTTCCAAGGTTAGATGTAAGACTTATCATTGATTATGTTTCTCAGTTTAATTTTTATTGTTGATTTTCAGGCCGTAAAAAGTGTCTCGTCGTTAAAGGGTTAAGGGTTAAGGAGGAGAAGCTGGGATGGGAATGACTTATTTAAGATATTATATTTATAGTGATATTTGTTTATGAATTACAATAGTGGGGTTAAATTTCTAATAAAGCCTTCATAAACATAAACCAGGATCATAAAATAGAAAATTTTGTTCGATGATTTTCATTGCCATTGTTAATATATTTTTCATATTTTGTACATTTAAAAAAAATCGAAGTAGATAAACAGAGTAACGATTTCCAAATTGTTTCGTGAAGTATAGTGAAAAATTGAAAGTGTAAGTGAGGAGTCGGAAGGAGTGTTCATTCCATCAAACCCTTAGGAAAAGCTCTACTTTTGGCTTATAGATCTATAAATTGATTTACTTTATGTTTACAAAAATTTGGCTAATCATTAGTTGTATCTAAAAAAAATACAGAATTAAATATATGCTTTGAAGCCCGGTAAGTACCACGTTATCTAAGTATTTTTTTCTTAAAGTTTTAGCAATGTAAGATCCCAAAGAGACTCAGTCTGATCCCCAAATTCGGTGGAAGAGGATCAGTCCCAAATTACCATATACTGTTGATTTAGGATCATCGATTAGATTAGAGGTTCTTTTGCAAAAGTTTCCCTTACATTATTCTCAAATAGCCTGGATCTGTTGGGGCTTAAAATAAATTGCACTTAAAAGAAATTTCGTTGAATCTAATTCGTTAGTTGTCAGAATATTTCATTAATCATTTCCATTTAATATAAAAAAAGCAACAGCAAAAAGTATAAACGATTTTCAAGTGTTCGGTGATAAAAGAATATAAACCATTAATTCTCTTTTTCACCCTCATTTCCTGCGTGTAAGCCCCATTGCATCGAATTTCCAACGCAAAAGCGTGAATAAGATATTGCACATACGTTTTGTTTGTCGATAAAAATCACGATTAGAATCTCAAAATGGATTAGTTAATATAGAGTAGAGAGAGTGCTATAAAATTGTGAGGCTTGGAACTAAAAGTACAAAATGCGTGACACATGTGAAATTTTATGAATATTTAATAAGGATAGAGTTTCTTTTTTTTCAATGCCTGGGTTTTCTAAAACACATGTTTAGAATCCAATGGTTTTTTTTCCAGTGAAATTACCAATGAATCGATTTGTAACCAATTTTCCCTCTTTATCGCAATTTTTTATTCTCGAGTAAAGAAAACATGGCAATTTTAGAGATATTCACATTCTCTCCCTGATTATCCTTGTATACATGAAGGTTTGGGATGAGGTCAGGAAGAAAGGGGCAGGAGGTGAAATTATTGGTGGTTCTCATACACTGTGATGGTCTTACTTTAATGTAACACGAAACGTGATAAGTGTGCACATAGAGATTTAACGCAGAGATATTTAACTTATTGTTAGTAGCAATTTGTTCGGAACGCAAATGAGCACTCAAATATGCAGATTAGCTCCTCTTGCTTGTGCCATTCATGTTGATTTATGTTTTGCGTACATGATGGAGTTTGCTTGTTTATCGCCCCGATACGCGGCGTTTATAAGTTTCTCACTCACTTCCATGGGGTATGGCCTCCAAGTGTGGATCATCTCTTTGGTCTTTAACACCCGCAACAATAATTCCCATGGGGGGAAAATGTAATGAGGGAGATCTTTGAATATTTTCCACATGAGAGAAAAGTTACAGCATATAAATGCTATTAATCGTCTTTATTTAGTTGCTTTGCAAGAAAACCATGCTAAAAACACCTTTTTAATTTAAAAAAAAAAATCTTCTGAGAACTAATCATGAGCACAATCACTGACGCGAAGATGTTAGGAAAATGAGTAAAATTGCATTAAGCAATCATCTCACACATTCAAGAATAATTAAATTCAATATATAATTGTATATAGGGAAATTGTCACACAAAGTGCAACATCACTGAATTTGTGAGAAATTCATCCCGATGATTCTCTTTGTGGGTATTAAATAATGCACGACTTGGTAAATTTAACCCTCTTCATCCTCTTTGCATTTTCCATCCACAGATTGTCACACATTTTCCGATGTGTGCAGACCAGAGTGGCTTATAGACGAGCGCATATACATACTTAATTTGCCATATTGTCTGAACCGCGTTAATATCCTTTTGCCAAAAGGGTGAAAGTTGAGAAGGGTATTAACAATCATTATTGACAGTTTAAAAACTGGCTCAAAAGTGTTAAAATTTTATCAATAGCAGGGTATTTCATTTGAAATAATAATCCTACAAAATAAAATGCTTCGTAATCTCTTGACTATAAATATTTTAAAAGCAATTTAATATACGAAATTTAATGTTTAAAATTAGGGAACCACATTCAAATAAATCAATGTAAAAAATCAGTGTAATAAAATCAATAAGAATGTCGAAAAAAAATTGCAGAGTCCTCGAATATTTTGTAAATTTAATTAATTTGCAAATTTTCCTTCGATATTATTCTAGTTACTATTAAAAAGGTCACTCGTTGGGTCAAGTGATAGAGTACTTTTCTTATGATACGTGTCTCGAGTTCAAATCTTCCTTTAGATTACCAGGAATTTTTCTGGCGTTAAAGAAGCCATTCCCAAGGAATCATCTTCAACAACGATTTTTCAAGGTTAAAGGCTAAGAAGGCTTTAGAAAGCGTATTTCTGAATCGAAAGGTATCATGTTTGGAAAGGTTTTGGAATTTTTCCCAAGTCGGAACCGGTTTCAATTTTTGCACTTACATTTCCAAGTTCTCTTATTAGGAGAAGTATATTACCACATATACTACAAAAAAATTAAAATGTTAACATCATTTTACTGTTCGAATTCAAATAGAGAACAGTTATGTAATCGATTTTCTTTTTCAACGTGTGATACGGCTGGAAGCCAAACGGTAAGAGATATCGACTTCGGGTCTTTGACGACCCCCATAAGTCAACATTATCTAGGACAATCTTTTTCTCTCCCCCCACTACCCTTTTCCCCCACCAAAACCATGTTCTTTTTTGGTTTATTTCGAAAACGGCTCCTACGATTTCTTTCATTTTCGAATATGTTTTAGAGGTAGTCAAGGCGAATATTTCGTCGTTGCACACCTATGTTCGAAAACCGTTTCGATATCGAATTTTCGAAGGTCAAAGTTTAACCACTTTATAGGGCATACTTTTCAAGCGATTTGCTTTAAAATTGGATTTTTTAGAAAGAGTTTTAAATTTTCAACCCAACTGCATCGGACTTAATTGGTATCGATAGTAAATCGATAATATGCCCCTAAATGATTTACCTTTCTCAGATTTACATTTTATTTGTTCGAAAGCTTTCGAAAATATTCTAAAACCAACTTTTATTAAGCAATTTCTTAGTTCGGAATGGATTTTTAAATGTATCAATAAATTTAATCGGTAGTAAAGCAGTATGTAACCAAAAAGCATGCGAAAAGGTAATACACGGATAGCTCTTTTTAGCGAGTTTGAGCACTCCGCAAAGCTGGGACGCTTTGCCATCTCTTTTCTCACAGAAGTGATATTAACTTCTTTTAAGATTGACAAATAGCCAAAACACTCACTGTTAGACAATACTGCCAACAATTTTTTTAAAATCAAAAGTCATCGAAGATATTCGCAATTAGGTGGTCTGGAGGGGAATTCTGTAACGCTCTGGCAATGTCATATGGCAAATTTAGTTCGAATCTTAGGAGAGCTTTTTCGAAAATGCGATTCTGTAGCCGTGACATTGCCATTTCAGCTCACGTGGCATTGTCGGCATTGTCAAAAGTCACATATTTGAGATTTCTGGCAATTCAAATGACAATGAGTTTGGTTAAACAAATCAACCAAGACGTACTTTATTTTCATAAAATCATCAAGTAAAGGGATTTCATTACAAATTCAATGAATTGCATTTTCGAACTCATATGATATGACAAAAAAAGCTCGAACGGCATTGTCAGGTTTCGAAATCACGCTTGACAATGTCACGAAAATTACAGAATTCCCCTACTGGTCTGAAGTACTTAGTTTCCAGGATTCCCTACCCTTGACTATATGATTTCCAAGGGTCTTAGATATGAACGTCTAATTTGTTAATATTTACGTCGTCGCGTAGCTGGAATTGGTTTTTGCTGCTCTCGGGTAATATCAATTTATCAGTATTTGGCTGGATTATTTTTATAGTAAATCTTTACAGAATTTATGGTAAAACATAAATATGAATTAGTTAGTAAAGGTTACTAATGACTTATGGTGTTAATTGATATATATTTAAATAATTTTTCAACGGTTGATTTATCGTATCTAAAGATGATCGAGAACTAAGGGAAACGTTTTCAGTATTTCATGAAGTTTGTCTCTTAATCTTGTTTTAAAAGTCTCTTAATTTTCTCTTTAGAATTGGAAAATTTGTACAACTGTACATTTGTTGCATGTATTATCTCAATTTCTGAATTTTATTTAAAAGAATATCTCTTTCAGTGTTCTAATTTTGATATAAAAAATGTATAAATTTTTCGAATGCACTTTCGAGTGTAGAGTGACACAAATTGAAAGCCTTGAAATTAACCAACAAGATGAAAGTGTTGCATTTCTCACTTAATTTTGCAGCATTTTGGCTCATATTCCGTTTTTGGATGGAAAATTTTCTCGTTGAAAGACACACAACCACCCACCCCTATTTCTCTCACTTCTTCATCCCCCTTTTTCTACTCCACATTCCCAGAAAAGAGATAGAAGTTGATGTGAATTAATGCATTCCATTTTGGATGAGAAAACTGCTGGGGGTTGGAGGGTGCTTCTCTGGAAAAAGCACATCGTCAGTGGCAATTTGCCACCCACCAGCCCATGTTAAGATGCTCACTTCGGTTGCCTAATAAAATGTGACACCACGCTCTGACGCCCCCAGAAATTGTGTTGATGATATTTGTTTGCATCTCATTTTGCTAAAGTGGAATTTTATATAAACATAAAAGCGACGCTCTTTCGAGGGGTGTTATTCCAAAAAGAGGTACTTCAAACACCCTCACAGTGAGAGACATCCCCCTTTGCTCTTTGTACCGGGATCCTCTGGCAAAAAGTGAGTGTGGTGTCAGAAAATGAGCTTCCAATTGGTTGTATGATACGATGTGACTCCGTTGGAGTTAATGCTCATTCAGGGCATTCAGTAGACATATGGGGGAAGTGGGGCACCTTTGAAATTGAGATTTTTCACCTATTTTTAAATACAATTAAGCCTCGTCGTGATATAATTTTACTGCACAAACAGATTGAGAAGCTAAATTACATTATGATATGGCTCAGTTCCACTTTAAAATAGGAGAAAAATCCCAATTTCAAAGGTACTCCACTTTCAAAGATGCCCCACTTCCCCCTATCCAAATTGTCGCCTTTACAAAACAAAGTGCCTATAAGTTATAGTAGATTTTTATATTTTAGTCTTATGTTAATCTTTTATATTTTTTTTTAAAGTAGGAATAAGAAAGGAATTATATTTTGACGTTTTTTGCAAATCTAGGGTAAGTGTGCCAAATTCCGGCCAGCTTGCAATTTCGGCCACCTTTTTTGTTCCTCGAATGTCCATGAACTTTTACATTTTACGTACTCTAGAGATTATAAAATGCAAAAGAATAACAAAAAATGTAGATTCGACAAACGAGATGACGTAAAAAAGATATTGGAAGAATTCTCAAAGGGCAAGGAACTATGAGAATGAAGGTGGCCGAAATAGGGCACCAAAGCTATGTCTATATTTTTATTCATTTTAAAATGTATTAAGAATGATTTTAGAGTAAATAAAGACGGTAAACTCTTTACAAGGTTCCAAGCAACACTCTTTCAGAAGAAAAAATAAAAAAAATCAATTTGAATTTAAAATATTACATTTTAAACTTAAGACTTTGACGCTTGCATGCAACAATGCCGAAATTTGGCACACTTACCCTAATGTTTGGTATAAAAAAGCGTAAAGATTCTGATTTGTTAATTTTACTTATAGGGTTAGTGAGGCATCGAGCCTAATAGATTTCAGTATATACTTCATATCTTCAGATCTGTAGGGGAAAAGCTTTCAGGCTTCGTACACACTTTGGCTTCAAACACATCATATTTTTCCCATACTTCTTTAATAAATTTAACCTGAAGGGGAATTCTGTAACAGTATATGACAATGTCATATGACAAATTTTCGTGGTAAAATTCGGGAGTAAGATAACATTAAACTGCAATGAACATTTAATGGCCATTGCAAAGAGCTTAATGAAGCTTTTTGTAACTTATATGAGTCGGATTTATGATTAGTTCTTTCGATTTTACCACATAAAAAAAATTTAAATTTGTCATATGACTTTGTCATACTGTTACAGAATTCCCCTACTGGCCTATAACAATATAAATTAATAGCTTTTATTGAGTCACATATTTACTGAAGAACTTAGTGTTCGAAGCCGAAGTGTGTGCGAACTTTGAAAGCCTTCCCCTAAACCTTTTCCTGAGACTGTGTAAAAATTTGGCATTTCAGACATTCAGTTCTTTAAATCAGACAGACTACAGGAGTCAAGTGTGACTGGCGCTCTTATCTATTGCATCACAAAATCCCTATAAGGATAATAAATAATTGAGAATATACACATTTATTTATTTTTTACTTAACTCAGCGTGATACGTTTATACGTTAGGCTTTCAAATCTTTTTTTTTGTCAAAATGTATTTTTGATTGAAAGCAAAATTTATCAATCTAAACGGAAAAGAGTCATAGAAACCTTACAATTTGAGAATTTATTCCAAGTTTTCAACATGATCTTTTTTGTAATGCACGATGTTTTTAAGTCAGTTGATGAATACTTCCCATGCTGCCCGAACGTGAACCTCCGGAATGAAAGTCTTTCATTCCGGATTCATTCAGTCACTGCGATTACATTCTGGTGATTTTTTAGTTAACATAGATCATAAAATGCCCCATATGAAAAGTCAATCGGATTTACATTTATACGTTTGATCATGGAAGCTATTGTGAGCTCGAAATGAACGCTGTTTTAAGCTAACTCTAGTATAACAGTGCTGAGTTTTGATGGAACGTCCACTACCTTTCACCGAAATATTTACGTATTCATAGAATTGCAAGAGAATTTCTTAATAAATATTGGCCTTAATTAATTAGTTAAATTCTTTATTATATAATTATTTTATTTATTTTTTAATGCTTGCACTCCATAGAGAGGGTAGTATACATAATACCGCGATTTTTTCACCTCCCCAAATTTCCACCCCTGGGGACCCCTTTTCTCAACATATCTTTATATTTTAAAAGATTTAAATGTTGAAAATATTCAAATAAGGTCATGCTTGACGTCATTAGAAAGGCCTCGGAATTTCTGACAAGTTTGAAGTTTGAACTGGTTCCAATCGGTTAATAATCATTTTTATTTCAATTGTAACCATTCGCAGCTGTTTTGGACCATCTTTTGAGTGATTTACGAACGATTCAAATTGGTTGTGAACCGGTAAACGGTACATCAGAGGTGTGCAAGAACCGTTGAAACCGAATAAACGTCAAAATAAGTTTGTTCAAGTAGCGTTTTGACCATTGACGTACAAGTTTCTTTTGACGTTTTTTCGATTTCAAACGGTTCTTGCACACCTCTGCGGTAAATAATGTACAAGTACTTTTGAGGTATAGCTTCGATATAGTTGAAGCAGAGGCCTCCTCGACATTATATATATGCATGTAATATATTTTTCAGTGTTTAAATTTTATTTTTTTGCTCTTTTCCAGGACAAATTTGTTGAGTATTCTACCCTACCGCGACTTGTCATTTGGCCGAAAAACGACCAAAAACGGTCGGTAGGTTTAGTGTTAAATGCAGGGTCCTCCCGACATTTCATTTTTCCATACGTTTTTGCATAGAGGCACTGAAGACTATTGGCAAGTTTTTTCCTAAAAAGAATTAACTTATCAGTCTGATATATTTCGAAATCGTGCACAAATGCTATCTAAAAATACATATTTCATAATGCTCGCCGAAATAATACAAGAACTATGAGCAAATTTGTTTAAGTCGCGGTGCAATTAGCTGCAAAATTTTTACAAGGAAAAGTGAAAAATAGTTCACTTTTTATTAGGTTTGATGAGCCCCTGGTTGAAGCAAGTTTCTTACGTTTGGCTTGGGGAAAATTGTCAAATAGTGACATAAATTCTCTGTAGTTGCGTACGCCATAAGTTACGAGTTCGTGCATTTCGCAAAGCATGAGACGCTATAGGGCTTAGGGAATACCAGGCGAGAATTAACTAGCAAATGATATTTTTTTCTGTGCCTATAATTTGTGAAAAACATGTTCGAATCAGACTGATAAATATTTTAGGCATAATAAACTATGATATCCCATTATTGTCTAAATCTATCCCTCACTAATTCTGCCCCGGTTTCCTCTACCATCCCTTTTTTATTCCCTATGTGTATAGGAGAGTTTCCAAAATTTTCACACAGAATGCGGTAATGGCATTTGTTCCTTTTTTTATTTATTTGTCACTAAACTATAGGGTAAATAATTTTAGATAGCGATTTTCAATTTCTCGGTGACTCCCCATATTTAAACCTTTTAAACTTTATTTTCGTGTATCTTAGAAACACGAAAGTAGAGTTCTGAGCTCACTTACAGAAGTAGAGTTCGAATATATGTATTTCGTATAGACAAATGTGTACGAAAGCGTATGAATTAAATTTTTCTTGTATTGAGATGTTGTGATTCTCATGTTTTGAGAAAGAGTGAGAACTGCAAATTATGTAAACACATGAATTATTCCCTCGTCAGAGTCAAAATCGCAATTTTCATATTTCACATCACACTTTGCAAAGTTGAAATTTTCGTGAATTTCCGAACGAGCCATCTATCTCTTCCCTCAACACCAGAGAGCTTTCATCTCATCGCGCATCATGTGCTAAAGCGACAGGGGTAAATATACAATATATATATTTATATGGAGGAGTTTGAGGACGTGGGTGGAGATACTACGGAGATTTCAAACACATAAAATGCAAACGAATTGGAATGCACATGCATTTTAAAATCGAATAATATACAAACTGTGAATTTTTAATAGAAAAATGTGTGTAGAGACTCCAATTGCATTTGCAACATGGCAGACAAAATGAGAGAAATCTCCCTTATGCAAATTTATCCGGGTGTCGAAATGAACTACAAAAAAAAATGCGCAAAATAAAATTTTCCTCTCTCACTATATTAAATAAATATCTCTCGACATCAATTTCCTACTTATTTGATTAAACTCATTTAAGTAAATTATTCCTGATATAACTCAGGTCATTTTTGTGCATGCTAATTTCCCAAAAGTTAATTGAAATTTATTATTGAAAGTGATATTTTTTATGCTTTCCCTTAATTACCGAGCACCATGATTCAATAACGAATTATTCCATTACGCAGGAATATGTCCCAAAAAAAAAACTTAGAAAAAATTTATAAAAGAATACTCTGCACAGAATATTTCGCATGAGGACTAGTTATTTGCATTCCAATAAATAACTCAATTACACTGTGGAAAAAGAAAGATGAAAAATCACACGCTTCTAATTTGTAGTCCGTGGCTTAATTCAATTCGTTCTCTGTGCATATTTTCCTCTCGAAAAATTTCATGTCAAAGGCAGAGAAAATAATTTCCATCTCCAGTGACACAAACATTATTAGTTTCTGCAAAAATAGCGCAACAGAATTGCTCAAAAAAAATTGTATGATTGCGGACATAATTACTCGTTTCTTTTATTGTTTGATTACTGTCCAAATAAATAGTCATAGAGAAGAGGTGATATAAAACAAAAACGGTGTCTCCATACCATTTATCTAGGTAGACCAACCGCAAAAAATTATACTTTTATGTCCACCACCTTTAATTCCCCAATCTAAAACTTTAATATCCCTCTCGCAAATATATTTTATTGTTCGTAATTAAACTGTAAGAGTGTAGATCAGTAATGTGGAAGGAATTTAACAAATAAGCTCTTATATACTGTGACATCATAATAAATTCCAGCGAATGGAATACACGAAATTAGTAATTTGAAAATTAAAATAATTTATCGTGTAAATTGCTATTATACCTCTTCAAATTTAGTCAGTTCAAAAGTTCTGGCTCAAATGAGAAAGGGGTGGTAAATTAATAGTCTTACGTGCTGGGAGTGAATTCTGAAATTTGTGAAGTATTCACGTGAAAAAAATTCACAGCCCTTAGGTCGTCTTTTGTGAGTATTTCGTTAAGTTTTCACACAAAGTGTCACGTGAAACATTCATGCTATCTTAGAATCTATGAGATGTTTTTTTGAAAGTTTCTTGAAACACTTAGTTGGAAAATGTGATCTCAAATTGGTGAATTTATCACGTGATTAACTCACCATCTCAGAATTCATATACCGTGGGGATATATTCTTCTATATTCGGGAGTTTCTCACGTGAGTACGAAAATCGAAAAAAGCGCATTATTTTAGTGAGTTTTGACTCGTTTTTTTCTTTTAGTGAACTTGCTGTGTTTCTTAATTTTCACACTCAGACGAGAAACTCCTGAATAGAAGAATATGCACCCCGTTTGTGAATTCAGAGATGCTGTGAGAATTTCATTTGACAGTTTGTGTGACAGCTTCACAAATCACAGAAAGCGATTCTAAGCGTTCGTGAATTTCTCGCGTGAAAAACTCACTATCCAATATTTTTCACAGAGAAAAGTTTTGGTGAGAAGGTTTTTCACAGAAGATTTTGGCTATTTATGCCAAAAATCTAATGGGGATGCTCCTTAGAGGGCCTCATAGGTCAATTTATGTTAATACATTTTCACAAATAAAAATATGTCAAAAATATGTTTGAAAAGCCTTCAAAATTTTCGGTGACTGCACAACATTCTGTTATGGTGTTTATTACACACTAGAAGAAATTTTCATCAAAAATTGCCTTTTTTTAAAATTCTGACGTTTCTGCCTACAAAGATAGGAGAAATTTAAAAAAGCCATTTAAAAAAAAATTCTACTAGTGTGTAGAGGCCATTAGGAAGTACTGACCGCAATTTTGAGATATTCACCGGCCGTTTTTCTCACTAAAACAGCATATTTTGCATCACTTCATCTTAACCCATTCCTTACCATGGTAATATACATCATACGCAATTTGAGTGATCTTAGATGATTTATTCCTGGGCAATTTTTATCTGAATTGCTGTCGGGAATGGATTTTTAGTAACTTTAGTTCTTCAATTTCTTGGGAAAAATAGTCCGACAGAGATGGGAATGCATTTTGTTGTTGTTTTCTTGCTTCGCGGAAGGTCATGCAAAATTTTATTGCTCAAAATGGTGGACGGAAAATTCGACATCTCGTCGAATTTGCTAAAATTGGCCTCTTTTCTCTTTCCTGGTTTGAATTCTAGTTGTCAATCTGTTTTCTTTGATAGTTACTCTATCTAAATCAATAGAGTTCGTAATGAATTAATGCACAGAATTTAAATTCAGTAACCGTTAAGACGTGTGTTTGACTGGGGCTCCCCGGGCCCCCATAATACATTTAAAAAAATTTCTTTTCAAAAATTTCATCTACTAATCTGTAGGAAACTAATCCCACAATATGAAGATTCTATCTCAAGTATTTCTGGTACATTGACTGAATGGGTTAATCTGTTCACAGAATTCTGGAAAGATTTTCCTAAATACACAAAACACTGAAATATGACGTTTCAAAGAAACATTCTTTGACATTTCAAAGTTCTGAAACCCTCCTCAAAAGTACGTAGAAGTGAAATAAAATAGCCCGCAAACAGCATAAAAAAGGTCAATATCTTCTGGAGAACTTTAGTTTTGGCATTCTAGCAAAAGCTTTTCGTGAATGTTGTCAGTCACTTTTCACTCACAATCTGAGAATCGCAATTCTAGCAGCTGTGAAAAATCTTTCGTCAGATCTTCAATTTGATTTTCTCACTAGCTGAGAGGTTCACGAAATCTCAGAATTCATACCCTGTGGGCAGAATTACGACTTAAGGCGAGAGACGGCTTAACGTAATTATAATCAAAATAATGATTAGATTACATTTGTTATTATTTGTGTAATTTTACAACAAAAATTACGTTAAAAAAAAGGTACCAACGACTATCATTATAATTTATTTTTTACTGTTTAAATAAGATTTCTCGAAACTCCCGAATTTATAAACAGTTATTGCATTTAATTTTCAAAACATGAATTCTCTCTAATCTAAAGGCGTCTACACATTGGAAGCCATTCTCATCAAAAGTTGCTTTTTTGAAGGAAATTGTGTACAATGCTGTAGGAGGAAACATTAAAATTCTGTCAAAAATGAAATTTTCGACGAAAATTGCTCCCAATATGTAGAGACTTTAAATCAAAATTTTCCAAAACCTCCCCTCATATCTCTTATATCATATTACTTTACGTACCAAGCGAATAGAAGTCTGCTCAACACTCTCACAATTTCTTATTAGGTTTATCTATTGTACTATCTAGCTACTAGGCTATCTCAGATTGACAACTTTTCAGGCCTGTGTAATTTGTTTTAATGTAAAATTGAATATCTTGTTACCTGGCAATTATCACCAGATTTTAAACTGTTATAGAGCTCAGTCTCAGGAATGTCCATAATTGAAGAACAAAAAATTTTGTTGCAAATTAAAAATATTTTTTATGGTTATTATTAGGGTGGAATCACCAGTTCTCGCCAGTGCCCCACTTCTCGCCACTTACATTGAAATCGCTATTTTTCGCAATTTATGAAATAAATGAGTCGCAATTTTTTTGTATTGTTTCTGCTTCTACGCATAGAATCGAAAAATAATAATTATTCGTTTTGGATTCACGATTTTGATCATTTTTTAGAGCAATATTTTAAGCAAGTGCATCGAATCCAACATCTCTTACCAAATGTACTAAGTGTCGTCAAATTTTCATCAGGCTAAAAATACCTATTAGGGTAAATAATTTGTCTATTGAATATTTAATTGCACATGTGGAATACATAAAATTTGTATTTAGTCAATTAATATTTCATTTTATATTATTTTTGTATAAAAATGAGGCATGGCGAGAAGTGGTAATATTCTGGAATTGATTTTACCACCTGTCGCCATATCTTTTCAATAGGCGACGCTAACTTCACTTCGTACATTCTCAGTTGTCAAATTTGCATTGTTTACTTTCTGCAAAAGCCACATAATTTGATTTCTCAAATAAAAGTGAAGAAAAATCATTTAAAGAGAGTAATAATAAAGTGATCACAAGGAAAGAGAAATGGTGAATGTATTCTTTTCATAGCATTGCCTAAAATAACCGAGTGTGGTTCTTTTCAAGTGGGTGGCGAGAAATGGTTACAAATTTTACAAAACTGGCGAAAAGTGGTAAAAAGTGGCGACGAAATGGTTATTTTTGCATTATTAATAAAAATCAGTTTTTTAAGTAGTCCAACGTTATGTTCTAGGATTATTGTTTTCACGTATCTAGAGCCAATACATCTAAGTAACTTTGTGTCAAATTTGACTTATCTTGTAACAAGGATTCAAAAGTTATGATTAAATGAATTTAATTTTTTCCTAAACATGGCGATAGACGGTTATTCCACCCTATCATCAAATTGTGAACGAGAACTTTTTGACTAACCATTTAATACTTTGGTTGGGATTGATATCGCGATGTGATCTCAATGAATGTAACATTTTTTTTTCACATTAATTAGTACAATCTGTATGACAAAAATATCCGTCCATCCGTTGATCATAAATAAATAAAATAATAGTCAAAATTGCTCATTATACACCGTGACCATCTCCTAACTCCGCAATCCCCGCGCAATTCTCTTGGGCTCAATATAATAACATAATTAACGCGCAACTGATTTTCGTGGATTGCATGACATTTGAATTTATGGTGCTAGCCAGGGGAGGCAGGAGAGGTGAGTCAGATTCACCCAAAAAGCGGTGAAATGGACATTGTGTTATATCTATTACAAAATTAAATAAATTAAATTTATTAATGGGCATATACAGACACCAGTTAGCGGAAAAAGAAGGGAAATCGTGCAGTTATAGTCACCAACAATTATGTTGATTTGTCAACTGAGAATCAAATTTGGAGCTTTAATGTCCATGTGCATGGGTCTGGAAATTTTCCAGATATAGTGTTGTGGCTTTGTTGGTTTTAGTCGTGTTTTTTTTTTTTTGGAGAAGAAAGAAAAATAGCTCAATAATAATAGGAAAAAGACCCGCGAAATTAGCTAAAATCAAATTAAGTGAACGTAAATTGAGTAATTAAAGACATGTTTCTTTGGTCGAAAGAGCAATTTCTCAGTAACAATAAATTGCTGTCATACATTAAGAATGGCAATTTTCATGAAGAAATTTTGATATTATTACAAAATTTTCAGGGAAATCTTGAGATGACACAAATATTATTAACTTCGCTTACAAAACGTTAAGGGGCTATTCATTGGAAATATTGATTGAAAACTGATTTGTGTTCAAGCTTTTTTTTCCTTTTTTTCAGTTCTTTTTTTTAGTTCTTATTTTTTTCTTCTTAACCCATTCCTTACCATTGTATTATACATCATACGCAAATTGAGTGATTTTTGATGATATATTTCTGGGCAATTTTTATACGAATTGCTGTCGGGAATGGATTTTTAGTAACGTGAGTTATTCAATTACTTGAGAAAAATAGTCCGACAGAGATGAAAATACATTTTGTTATTATTTTCTTACTTTGCGGAAGGTCATGCAAAATTTTTGCTCAAAATGGCGGACGAAAAACACGACATCACGTCGAATTTGTTAAAATTGGCCACTTTCCTCTTTCCTGATTTGAATTCTAGTTGCCAATTGGTGTTCTTGGATAGTTACTCTATCTAAAGCAATAGAGTTTGTAATGAATTAATGCACAGAATTTAGATTCAGTGACCGTTAAGACGTGTGTTTGACAGAGGCTCCCCGCGCCCCCATATGAGATAAAAAAATTTTCTTTTCAAAAAAATCAACTACTAATCTGTAAAAAACTAATCCCAAAATATGAACATTAATCTCAAGTATTTCTGGTACATTGACTGAATGGGTTAAAATTACTGTTGTGTTAAGTAACTGCCTTTAGAGTAAGAGAAAAAGGATATAGGGGAAAGTACTTTCCCTTTGAACGTTCATGCCTTTGAATAATGTGATTTTTTTTTAATTTTCGTAAGACACACAATTCTATTAAATATTAGTTAGCTTATTATTAATTATTGGATAATTGCGTGATAACTATGTGTAAATCTTTAAGGAAACATAAAATAAACTCGCATTATTCGAAGGCATGAACGTTCGAAAGGAGAGTACTTTCCCCTAATAATGATACATTAACTTTAATATAATTATTGTTGCGATTGTAAGTCAGTTGTGTTGTGAAATTAATTTGTACTTAAAGCTTACTTGATGTAATTTGAATATCGTTGATTCTAAAAAAAAACAATAATGACTTAAAAGGGATTCGAACCCGTAACACTGTCCTAATACGAGACGAACTCTCCTCCACTTAGGGGAACGTACTCTCTATTCGAACGTTCATGCCTTCGAATAATGTGAATTTTCTTTAAATTTTCCTAAGACTTAAACATTTCTATTAAATATTAGTTAGCTTTTTATTAATTATTGATAATTATGTGGCAATCATGTGGAAATCTCTTAGGAAAAGTAAAAGAAATTCATATTATTCGGCATGAACGTTCGCAGGGAGAGTACTTTTCCTTACTTATTGTGTGCTCTGTTAAATACATTTATCGGCTTTATTTTTGAGAATTACGCCGGTAAATATAGAGATAAGAAAGAGGAAGGTACAATTTAAAATGATAGGGAATCACGAATCTAGGAAAGAAAGGATAGGAAGTCTTCGACATCATCGGGAATTGAACACTTGCCATTTTGTGTAAGACTCCCTCAACGTGACAACTTAACATGCAAGGGCCATTGAGGGTATCAAAATTTGAAAACGAATTTATTATTACGAAAATTAGTCAGTTGAAAATTTATAATACCGAAAAAGTTGTGAGAAAATGTGGCCAGAAAGGGCATTTTAAAATAAATAGCTTCAAAATGCATTAAAGTGGTCTATTTTGATGGAAATTTCTTACAGTATGTAAAGGCCCTATTGTCAAATTTCACGTCAAATTTAAATTTGACATTATTTTTTTCAACTGTCAGTTGCAACATTTTAGATTTATCAAGTATTTCTAAAAACCTATTAAAAAAAAAACAATTCTCATCTCTAATCTCTAGGTCGTACAATAGTAATAAAATAAAATGCTAGAGCGAGAAAAAACAATTGAGAATTTTGCTGGGGTAGACACGCGAAAAAGACATCGAAGAGGAGAAAAAAAAGTGTACAACAGAGTTGCGAATGAGACAACAAATCGAGGAAATTGCCCTTCTCACTGCCATGCAGGGGAAAAATAAATCAAACATAAAGTGTTTTAAAAGCACCACTTTAGAATACTTTTTTTCCCAAGTGGTTCTCTATTTGGTGGAACTGTTAGCACACATACATATGTGTTGGCAACATCCCACAGTTTTTGCGCAATTTTCCCCGGCGATCCGGCGCTCTGGGCAGAGGCGGAGTTTCCCACACTAAGCACCCAACTCACACGTCCACTGGCGGAGAGCTGTGAGCATCCTTCAGATGCACAGACAAATCGATATGGCGACCAAATCGATGCCGCCGCCGTGAGAAAGTGACCGGAATCAGTCACTGAGAATTCCTGGGCTAATTGTCACAATTACAGATGATGGGGAGGGAGATACCTGACAATTGAGGTTCTTAGCATTACCTTCGCTATCCCACTCACTCCCATGTTGGGAAGATAGATGACAGTTGAGATAGAGTATGATGAGATGAATACGGAGAAGTACCTTTAGAACCAGCTTCCGTCACTTACGCGGATAATTGTTTTCCGTTTTTCCCACAAAGCTCCGTTTCAGCTGCTCCTCGTGGCCACGAAAGCTTCCCCGCAGCGCTGCAGGCGATTGGTTGGTAACTGGAGGAGGAGCCATGGAGTGTGTGAACTGTGAAAAGGGAGAAACAGTGGGAGAGAGCTGACGGATTGGCGGCGGAAAGTGGTTCTTGCACACTAGAGTGGTGGTATGGTTTTCAGTGTTGGTCCAACTCTTACCGTGAGATCATGTGTCTCTAGTTTCCTGCGTCTAACAGCGCCTGAGGAAGAGATCATTTGACGTGTTAATTGAGTGCAAGACTTTTCTTCCTCAACTTCGGTGGCAGTGCATGTCCGCCTCGATTCTCTTTCTCGTGCCACCGAACAAGACGGTTCAGTTTGTGATTTTGCACTTGTGATTTCGTGTTGACTCTTAAGTTATCCGTGGTTAATCTACATCACTTGCACCTGGAATAACTTTGCTCCAATCGCTTGGGTGTAATATCACAAAATTTATTCCCGAAAAAACTTACTGGAGACTTTAATATCATTGGTAAACCTGCGAACTGGACAAAAAAAATCAAATTCCCAATCAGTTAGTAGGTGAAGCGAATTTGAACAAGAAGTTGGTGAAGTTAATGAGCTAATTAGTGTTTTAAAAGCGAAAATTAAATAATTTTTCAAAGTGCATCTGATGCAATTGGTGGAAAATTACGTAAAAGCAAACATAGCATTACAAACACACTTCGCTAAAGTCATCGGCCCAGTGAAGCCGTGCATCACAGTGAAGCCAACATAGTTGCAGTGAACGCGTCGCGATCGCAGTAATCGTTGGCGATTAAGCAAATTTAAAACAATAAACACCAATAGCACACATTATGGAACTATAAGAAAAATAACAAGAAGCATATAATGCAGCAGAAAATGCGGACATAATTTAACACTTGACTGTAAGGAAAGTAAAAGCAAACCAATTTAATCAGTATATAAATTGCTAATAAATAATAATACAAAAAAAAACGGTGGAAAATAAATAATAACACAGTGATAAATGAGAACGTAACTTTACCTAATTTACTTTGGTATATCCGCTTTCGGGGCTAGTGTGGTATCTTTTTGGCTGTTACAACTAATAACAAGACCCAGTGAGCCAAAAAGGAAAGTCACGAAAACAAGGGACAATTTTAACTAAGAACTCTGTGACAAAGTGACAAAGGGTGCCAGATACTTTCTTTCCCGAGTGGCAGAGTAACTGCGTCAAAATCGTGCTGCAGTGGTTAACGTCGGGCGGAAGCCCATTTCCAGCAACCAATATTAGTGGCATATCGGACATTGCGGGGGCTGACATGACGGTCCCAGTGCAGCGTGGCTCCATGGCCGTGCTGCAGCCCCCACGGTCCCGCTTCATGATCACGGACATCCTGGCGGGTAGCGGTGGTGGTGGCGGTGCCGCCGCAGCGGCTCTCCATCACCATCCGCTCCATCATCATAATTCAGGAGGTGGCGGTCGAGATGGAAGTGAAGATGGACGTTCCCCAAGTCCTGGGCCGCGAGATCTAAGTGTAACGCCGGGTAATCGACACCTACATCATCCTGCCGACGATAGCGACAGTGATTCGAGTGGACCCCTTGACAATCACAGTGTCTGTAGTAATGGTAAGTCCATTACGATATTTTTAAATTACTTTACAAGCTCCTCAGTCTCTCATACTGGACGTAAAATCGTGATTCTAGTAGGACATCGTTTAGTCCTATTTGTATTTGGACTAGTTCTGGTTCCCAATTAGATTCTTCTGAACTTTTTATACATTTACTGAAGTTACTAGGTTACTGTTTTTTTTAGTAACCGTATCTTTAAAATTAATATAAGTAATATTAAATCAAATCGTTAATTTCAATGTTCATTTTAAAATTCCCGTATTGTAAAATTTTGACAGTCCATGAATTGTCCACAAAACTACCATCTAGGCCGGTTACTCTTTCCATACTGATTTTTTTTTCTAAGTCGTGTTAGTTCTAGCATTCACAAAATGATGAAATGGTTGCCATTTAGGAATAAAATTAAAAAATAATATAATATTAAGTGTATAATATTTAAAAAGCGGATTTGTTGTGAGAATCGAACCCGTGGCACGTTAACGTTTCAAGGTTAGGTAGTTCAGTTACTCTTTGAAAACTATTTTAAGTTACTGCATTCAATTTATGACATTCTTCAATTGTTCGTGAGGAGTTTTTACTGTTTTAAAAGTTTAATGTAAATCGTAAAATATTTTTAAATTGTGTTAATTATTGAATAATTTTGTATAATAAAAATTGACCTAATATAGATTATTCAGTCTCAGTTGATCTATTTGTGTTTTTAGAAAACTAATAAAAATAAAATTTTACAGGAAAAGTAAAAGTTTTTTTTTTAAATAAAAGACTGGTTAACACGTTTGTTAATAATACTAAGACAGCGACGGATGCAACGGTGTAGTCGCTTGTTGCATTTACATTGCTTTTGTTTTCAATATGCGTCACTGTTGTGTTAAGTAGATCTAGTTAATTCGTTAAATCTTGCCCCAGGTTCTCAATAAAAAAAAAAATTAAAAAAACCCGTTCAAATACAAATTATTTATTTTATTTATTTCGATGTAACCGGGCTTTTATTGCCATTTTGTACATTGTTCAGTTTACAAGTTTCTTATTCAGTTTACAATGTTTCGTGAAAAATGTCCATTCAGACGCTTCAATCATTTGCACCGGGTGGGACTCGAACTCACAACTGTGACAGTCTAGCTAGGGGTCACACCGCCCAAGAGCCGAACGCTCTTACCAATTGCACCACGGACCCTCCAAATCCAAATTAACATTTTAATTTTTAATGTGTTTGCCGCGTATTGGAGTTGCACTGTATAGTAACAAATTTTTGAGTTAAGGCTAACTCTTAGAAGACTATTTGCTATAGTTAAGGAATAATAATTAAATATTGTTTATGAATAAAATCTATTTATCTATCGAACTAAAACTAAATCTAGATCTAAAATCTAAAATAATGAATCTATGGATCTAAACTTAAACGGAATTTAACATACGTTATTATATGACTTAAAATAAATCTTGAAGATATTTTAATACTTTATGATTGATATATTTTATGCATTTTGTTGCAAAATACGAATCAAACACAATTACAGTTTTTAAGACAGGGCTTGAATTTGAGGCTATGAATAACTTTTAAAAAAATGCATTTATTTTCTTTTTTTGTAATTATTTGTATTATTGTTTCTTAGGCATTATCGCCTTTCGGTTCTCATCCTATTTAAAACAATAAGAAATCTTGTATTTAAAAACGTTTGATATGAAAACAAAAGAGTTTTGATTTATTTGTTGATACATGTATATTTCCTGTATTATTTTTCCTACACGGGTTAGCAGGTCAAATTTGGAAGTTGCGGTACCCTAATTGCAAAGTTTGGTATCCGATTCTCTATCATGAGCATTTTGTACGTACGTAATCCCATAGGGGTTGGTCCTATTGGTCCCATTCAGTAATTGAACTCAGTCGTTTCTTGTACATCTTATGCTTAAGTTCCTCAATGTCTGTGGTCTTAAGGCTGAGGTGTCCTGTCCTGGGAGTAAGAAGATTTTCATCTCTGTGAGAGAGTTTTGTCGTCAAGAAATAAAGAGAGAGAGCGAGAGTGAACTAAAAGGCCTCTGTTCACACACAAGAAACGATGAAATCAACAATACGCTAAGCTGATTATGTGATTAACGTCTTGACTTATCAAATTCGTCACTTTATTTAAAACGCATTTAAAATTTTATTATTTCACTGTGATCCTCCTATATGTGTGAGTCTTAACTATAGTTGGGAAGTGTAGCGCAAAAATGCCATTAACTTGTTACATTATTTATTTAGTCTGATATATATATTTTTTTCCTTCTTTTAAAATATATTAACACAAATACAAACTCACGCAACCAGCAAACAGCTGCCTTAATTCTGGTTTTTTTTCGCAACAACATTTGAGGGGGTTTTCTCTGAGAGATGGAATTATTATTATGAGTATCTTGGAGACATAATATCGGAGGCATCGCACCTCTTTTTTTTATACTTCTTTTGCCTGACCGAAGAAAGAAGGTACAAACGATACGATAAATGAAGTGAGGCACCCAAAGTGATATTCAATGTGGAAAAGTGTTGATCCAATTAAGAATGACAAATTATTGATATAGTTTCTGGTGACAACAAGCAATTTTCCGAATTAGGGTAGAATCATCGCGACTTGACTTCCGTTATTATTAGCGCCTGTCACCCAAACTGATTACCAATCAAATCAACACTCGATAAATTATTTATTGTGTCTAAATGAAGAGTATATAAATTATTTAACAATCACATTTCACACACAATCAACAAGCACTATAAATATTCCGTGTATATGGATGATTATCGATGATTGTTAACAGTTTGTGATTCGTAAATTCGAGTTATATCTTAACCCTAGATTTGAGCTCGATTTTTTTTGTTCATTTACTAAATTTAGAATTCAGTTATTGACTTTTTATAGACATTTAGTAATCTTTATAGTTTTATTTACAACTTTATAATTCAGTTTTATATTATTGAAAAAGTTTTATTTTTTTATTATTAATTTTTCCAATAATCTACATATCAAAATCTGCTTGCGTATTTAACAAATTTATTGAATTTCTTTAATGATAGATCTTTAGTCTTGATTATAGGTTTAAGATATGGGTTAAGGGCAGAATCACGTTGACAATAAAATGCTCGCCGTGGCCTCACCGTATTTCGTTAATTTACACATTTTTATTGCAATTCTTACGCAAAATCTCGATTACCGTATTACCTTTTCTCATACTCGGTGGCACTAGGTAAACATAATATAAGAAAATTGAAGAAATAAAACGAAAATTCGATAAACGGTAAGCAAAAAAAAAATGTAAGAGAAATTAATCGTAGTTTTTTTTGCTCACCGTTTATCGCATTTTCGTTTTATTTCTTCAATTTTCTTATATTATTTTCATCTAGTTCCACCGAGTATGAGATAAGGTAATACGGTAATGGAAAATTTGCGTAAGAGTTGCAATGAAAATACGTAAATTAACGAATTATTGTGAGCATTAAAGCGTAAAGTACTCGTTTAACTTTAGTTAAGAAATATAGAAAATTCGATCGTTATTTTAAGTTACAAGATTTTTTAATGTTAAATTCGAATCCTATTCAGTAAAATTTTACTGTAAATTTCGTAACAGAAAACAAATTAATTTATATCCAGAAAATCCCATATACGTCGAGTCCTAGTTCCCTTACGGGGTTATTATTTACAAATTATTATTTTTTTAAGTAATTTTAATTTAGGTTTTATACATATTGTACACCTAAAGGTTTGCTTTCTTAAATTAAAATTTTAAAGAATATATCTTTAGATAATTTGAATGATATAAATAAATAAATAAATAAATGATTAAACATCCTCGTTTTGGAAATAAAAATTTGAGGAAAAATACAATAGCCGTACTCACTATGGCGCTGTTAACTTGTAATATCGTTATCTCGTTATGTTCTCGTAATGTATTTTAGCCGTACTCACTATGGCGCTGTTATCTTGTAATATCGTTATCTCGTTATCTCGTTATGTTCTCGTAATGTATTTTATAAATGAAAAATTATAACAAGATAACAGATTACGGAGATTACGAGATAACAACGCCATAGTGAGTACGGCTTTTATAAATGAAAAATTATAACAAGATAACAGATTACGGAGATTACGAGATAACAACGCCATAGTGAGTACGGCTAATGAAACGTAAGTCTGTTTTTATTTGAAGTAAGACTTATTTTTTTTTTGATATTTTATGTCCAGGCACAATAACTTTTGTTTTGTAAACATGCTTTTGACATTTCAATGAGTGTGAATGAAATCTCGATCTAGTCATCTCGCTCACTCACATAGGAAATTTTAATAAAAACATGTTTACAAACAAAAGTTATTGTGCATTGGTCATAAAATTTGAGCTGTTTACATAAATTTACAAAAAAAAAGAATGAAAAATAATAACAAAGGCACAGTATTTCAGAAAAGCCTTCTGGAAAGCGAGATTTCTAAACATTCATTAAGATTTTTTTGTGTAAGGATGGGACTGATGATAAATGCGAACCCAGAACACTTACATTGTAGAACAAGCGCTCCATCAATAAAGTCATTGCAATAATAATTGAATTGAAATTCAAATTGCAGGCAACGCCTCATAATGGTCCATTTTATTTATTTGCTGATGCCTTTTAATTATCATAAAGATCGTGGACATACTACAAAAGATGAAGTTGATGACATTTGACAAGATTTCCATATTATATATTTCTCTCTCTTTTTCTCAGATGAATCTTAAAAAAACGTAATCCAAATAGTATTACAAAAACGTTATAAATGTGCGACGTGTCTTGGGCGATTTGCCGTTTGGTGTTAAAATAAATTTACGGATTATAGTCTGAATGAGATCATTTTTTGCTCTCCATCTGGTTAAAACATCATTAACTCTCAATGTTGTCGCACGATTTCTTTTCACACCGAAATAAAGCGTATCGATATGACCAGTATGAATGGGGAATTGAAAAGAGAAAGAGAGGAGTGTCAACAGCCATAAATATTTTAATCTCATACATAGCTCAGCATTTATACATTTAATATTCACACATTGTAAGTGTGAATTAGAGGCAAGAAAAATTTTGTCTACAGCAAAATGGCAAGTAATAAAATTAAGCAAATATTATCCCAAAGCATGGTGTTGATGTGAATGGCAAAATACAAAGTGCAATATGATGCTTTTTGTGGCATAGTTTTTTTTTATTGTTGTTGCTGTTGACTTTAATTGTGTCGATGACTGTGTGTGGGGAGTTATCTTAATTGTTTTTATTGATGGAAAATCATTCCTAAAACATACTCTACAATTAAGATAATTTTATACACACATTTTGTGCCTTTTAGTTTTAGATGATGTCTGCAGGAAAAATACAGGGACGAATTAGACAGAGAATGGATTGAATTTATTTTTGAAAGTTTTTTTTTTTAAATATTAGAGTGGATTTCAGAAAATTTAGAGTTGATCTACTAATTTATATTTTTAAATCTCTAATTCCTCTTTTGGTTATCCCGAATTTGAATGGGAGGGAAATGCAATGGAATTAATGATAGAACACACATTTTAATAAGTTACACACGTATTGGGTTCAATTCTCCTTTAGGGTACACTGAGAGAAATCCGAAAAAGTTAAAATAACATTCCGGAAATATTTATTTTACCCTGCAGTATTGATCCGAAATCGGTGTAAATATTACCCTTTTTAGATGTATTGGGGGTTAAAGTTACCCTTTTTCATGTTGATTTTACCCTTAAAAAGGTCTAAAATTAACATTAAAAAATGTTGATATATTTTTACACCTAAAAAGTGTTAAAGTGTTAATGAGGAAAAAAAGTTAATCGCACCCCCTTTTTTTCTCAGTGTACGAGAAATTTTCTGAAATTAAAAGTACACTGAGAAAAACAAGAGGCCGCGCTTAACTTTTTTTCGTCATAACTTTAACACTTTTTGGGTGTAAAATTATATCAACATTTTTTTAATGTTAATTTTACACCTTTTTAAGTGTAAAATTAACTTGAAAAAGGGTAACTTTAACCCATAATACACCTAAAAAGGGTAATATTTACACCGTTTTCGGATCAATACTGCAGGGTAAAATTAACAGTTCCGGAATGTTATTTTGACTTTTTCGGATTTCTCTCAGTGTAATCACATCCAGTGCACTTCACTCTGCTTAATTTAAAAGATTTAATTACACGCCTACAAATTTTTACTTGAGGTCAGATTCTTCTACTGCAGGGGAAACCGGGGAGGTTTGGGACAGGGGTAGTGTGGAACGAGGGGATTTTTTCATTAATTATTAAAATAAATGGAATTTAACCACTACAGAATCGCTATCAAGCTTTTAAATGTGTCTTTACTAAAAGAGAAAAAACGCGTCCCACACTGCCCCAGATCGAGGAGGTTGGAGACAAAGCATCAGGTTAAATAAGTATTCTATAGGCCGAATAGAATTGTAATATACTATCGTGATTTCTTGGAATACTGTCCTAAAGTAAAATTATGAAAAAGTGTCCTAAACTTCCCCGGTCTCCCCTACTGCATTATTTTTTTTTAATATTATTATACTTCATATATACTAAAAAATATAATCACCTTTTTTATAGACTTGTTGGAAATTTAGTACAAAAATTTAGTACATGGTTTCGTATTTAGTATTTAATTTTTGCAAATATTTGCCAGAGTACAGTATTTCGATATTTTAATATTTAGTTTCTGTTTTCATTTTTTTTAACATACAAAATAAGAATTGCATAAGACTGATAACATGAGAATTCGGTTCTTATTTTAGTACTAAAATGAAATTAATGAAAATTACTAAATTAGTTTGTCTTATAAATTCCAGAATTTATGAAAATTAAAATAACAACTATACTTCTATAAATTAGAATGTATAATTTATTGAGTCAGGAAGTGTGTCTCGTGTGTTGTCGTAGTTAATATAAATAATTCTCTGAATCACTTCTTAGCACCCGCTTAAGCCCTTAGTCTATAAGTTTGGTGCAAGAGAAAAATCTCCTAATGAAAAAAAGATGAAGTAAGAAGAGGTAGAAAAGGTTGAAAAAAAAAATAACAAAACATGCACAAAATTAATGGAGAAAAAAGAGATATAATGTATCGCAATAGAATGGTCGCATGCAACTCTCACCATTATCCGCACCATGATGCACATACACTTCCCCTGATTACGTATTTACTTTGCATTTTCGCTTTATCAGACGGCAAAATCCATTATATGCATCTCAAACCGTAACAGTAAGTTGAAACATTTTCCGCATATTATCGCACACACCTGCACTATGTGTTTTCAGAAGAAGAAGAAGTGAATTAAAATGCTCAAAGAAGAATGCAATGGAGCCCACACCGGATTACCTTTCCCTTTAAACTTCTGAAAGCCTCTATAATGCCCCCACCTTAGCTTAAAATGAGAATTAAGCGCAATCTCACCAGCAGCTCTTTAGTATAAATTATGAGATTTTTTTTCATTCATTGATTGTTTTGAGAATGGTTAAAAGAGATTGAATGACTCCCTCTCAATCAAATACAAATATCATAAAAATAATATATTGAATTGAACAGCAGTGTAATCAGTGGATATATCAGTGAATTGCTATAGTCTCTGCAGGGGTAATAAATAATGCTGTTTTGATTGCTATTTTTCCTATCGTTATTTTTTTTTTATTCATTTCTGGTTGACTCGATAATCTTTTTTATTGTGTACACATTTAATTTATGATAATTTGACTTCACAAATTGCCTCTCATAGAGATTGAATGACTATAATTCCTCTGAAATGGCTGTCAGGGATTTTCAGCACATTCAAACAAAATCACGCTAAATATGATAGAGGTTTAAGCTGTTTCGGAAATCTCAATGACGGAGTATTTCAGGAGAAAATTTGCAGTTAATTCTTCCAAATTGATCTTTAGCATTGAGCTTCGATGTTTAACCCTATGATGCTGGAAAGAAGTTTACAATGCCGACAAAAAACTCTAGATCTGAAAGATACTCTATCGATGGAGTTTAGAATTAAAATAGTTTAGGGGGAGGTGGGGCTACTTTGAGCTGCCCGAGGTTTAACATGATATAATTTGGATAGACAAAATAATTGTGGATCTAAATAAAATAATCGTAAGAACCAGCTTCATTTAGAAATAAGGCGAAAAAGTCGAATAATAATTTAGCCCTACAGCTCAAAGTAGCACCACCTCCCCCTATAGAATATTTTTAACAAAATGAGTAATAAAAAAATAAATTAAATGCCGGTATATCTTGCAGAAGAACTAGGCCTTTACACGATCGATATCTGCAGACATGCATTATTACAATTTTTGATAGGGTTATCAGTCATATACTTAGAAACTTTTCGTGACCGTTTAAAAAGGTATTTTTTGAAATGTACCCTATTATGCACTAATGAATCTTGGATAATTCCTCACAATGATTCGCTCTTGAAATAAAGTTTTTTCTTTAGTTAAATATAAGTCATCTAATGGCCTCTATACACTAGGGAATTTTATTTTTTGACTGTTTTTCCTACACAACCGTAGACATTTTACTTTAATGACAGGAATTTCTATAGTGTGTGGTGGTCATAAGTATGTCTTTGCTAATATAAGAAAGTGGTACTGGCCAAAATCCCGAAAGTCAAAATCCCAAATGTGTTTGATTTGATTCTCCAATAGTGTCTCGGATAAAAGGTAAATGGAACTCTATTTGCACAAAAAGTCGTTGAAGTTCGAAGAATTCAAATTCAATTTCGAATTTTCATACTAAATTTTCGAATAAGGAGGGGGGAAATTTATCAAATTATCACGTTAAAAAGCTGGCAAAAGAGTTACTCAGTGGGAGTGATTAAATAAAATGGGACAAGAACAGTAAGCGTCGTTGTTCTATTTTTTTCCTCACAACAATGTGAAGACCGTCACATTTTGACATTTGAGCACTTCGAAATTCGAACAGGATGCCACCTGTTAGCCACCTTGCGAAAATATCAAGAAGTAAGAAAGTCTCTTTTTTGGCTTTTCAAATAGATTTTCGAATGGCTTTTCTCTTTACCAAACTCTACTTCTGTATACGGAAAGGATGGGTCGAAATACCAAACGGGTCAAAGTCGCAAATTGGTCAAAATCCCGTAAGACAAAATCTCGAATGGGCCAAAATACCAAAAAGCCAAAATTTTTAACGCCAAAATCTCGAAAGTTGAAATCCTGAACGCCAAAATCCTGAAATCCGAAATTCTGGAAAAACCAAAATACCGAATTGTCAAAATCCTGAAATCCAGAAAATTTGCCTTTGCCTCCAGTAAGTGCGGATGTAATCCTGGGAGTAGAAATTACATTTTTAAGAATTCGAAATTTTGGCACTTCGGGAGTTTGGCCTTTTCGTGATTTTGGCTTTAGGGATTTTGTCAAGTGATTATTCTTCTGCTATTTCGGTAATATTATTAATATTTAATAGTAATTCCTAACAGTTTTTAAAATATTAAATAAAATAAAAATAAAATATGAAATATTAAAGGATATTTCTTTGTGATAGTGACCATTTTTAGTCACATAATCTGACGAACCAATTTCTGTAATGGTCTTTAAGGCCTCTTCAAATTATTGGGAGTAATTTTCGTCAAAAGCTCCATTTTTGACAGAATTTTGACATTTCCACCTATAGCACTACTGCAGGTAATTTTCTTAAAAAAAACAATTTTTGATGAGAATTGCTCCCAATGTGTATAGGCCATTATACATTATGATTTTTTGTCAAAAAGGAGCACTTTGACCTAATTTTAACGAACTTTACGTGCAAATGTATCGCTTCAAAATGCTTCATTTTAACAAAAATAATTGTGCAATGTGTAAAGGCCGTACAAAAAAGTTTTTTTTTCTTTTGTTTATAATTTTATCTTAAAAAATATTTTTTATTATCAAAAGTGTGCCTTTTGATCGAATTACTTCTCTTAAAAATTAAAATATTTTACCAAGAGGAAAAATGAAGTGAACAAAAAATCGATGCTTGAATATTGAAAATCAGGCGCCTCCCTTAAAAATTTCTCTAGTGTATACACTGAGAAAAAAAAGAGGGTGCGATTAACTTTTTTTCCTCATAATTTTAACACTTTTTAGGTGTAAAAATATATATCAACATTTTTTAATGTTAATTTTACACCTTTTTAAGGGTAAAATTAACATGAAAAAGAATAATTATAACCCCCAATACACCTAAAAAGGGTAATATTTACACCGATTTTGGATCAATACTGCAGGGTAAAATTAACATTTCCGGAATGTTATTTTAACTTTTTCGGATTTCTCTCAGTGTAGAGATGTTTTAAAAGTTTAAGACTGAGTTAATGCTATATTTATTACATTTAGTTTTTTTTAATAAAAAAAAAATTAATATATAAATTTATAAGAATTTTTATAAATTTAATTATACATTAGGCTTGTCATTGGGATATATACAAAGTTTAGACAGATGAGGGTCATATATGTAAGTATTATTGCAATTGCTAAGTTTCAAATTCAACAAATTTAAATATTCAATATCCTCGCAAATGCTCTTTATCTTGTCTAAATTGCTTAAACACATAATTTTATGTCACCTTATAAAGAGAGCTACTAAAAACACGATATCAAGGAATATAATTTACATAAAATACCGCATATATTTCTGTAATGTTTTTTTTCAAATTTGCATTTTTATGCAATAGTTTAAACTTTTGTTTCAAAACACCACCCATTTCAATTTCAATGCAGTGAAAATAATTTTATATGAATAAAAATAAAACTGCTGTATTAATTTGGCCTTTTTCCTCTTCATCAAAACTCGTGTTACACAAAAATATCGTGATGATAGACGAGTATATAGGGGATTTACAAGTAAATCTACTGGAACGTTAACTGCACTGCAATAAATTTCCCGCGAAATGAAGTATTTTGTAGACATAAATATAATGATTTATTGAAAATATTTCATATTGCGTAATTGGAATGTTATGAGATTACTGTTTATAGAGTTTTGGATTTTAATAATTTATTTGTATGAGCATATAGATTACGAATCTTTGAAAAGTTCAACCATTTTATCCAACAAACAGTCCTTCTGATCATATCTTTAACGTTATTAATTGCTTTTTGAGTGATAATGTAGAGGCACCTAGAATAAACTCCCGGAACAGAAAGACCATGGTGCTTTTTTCACCCATTTTATTGTCTTTTATATGTTTTATAGTAGGTATTATTTTTGTTGTGAAGAAAATTAATGCTGATGATAAATTCTACGAACCAATCATCGACGTATAATCAAGATCTCACTGAAATGGGGATAGATATCAAAAGTGTGTGATGTTCTGTTATTTATAGTTGGAGTATCTCCTCTCTTAAACCAGCAGAAGCAGTTTCAATGGATCATTTGTCATAAAAGTCGACACGCTACTGTTTTATAAGAAGGTATCAAGAAAAAAAAAAATTAAAGTGGAGAAAAAAAAGTCGAGAAAAATGATGAAAAAAAGTCTCTCCCACCGCGCAACAACGCACACAACTTTTCCACATTTGTATAATTTAGTGTATTATTTTTTTTATCTATCTCCCTCACTCTTTATTATATTGTATTTAATATTAAATTACGTTTTGTTGCTAATGGGCATAATATTCTCATGTATGGGGTCCCAATTAAGTGGTCGCTCTTTGTGGCATAATGGCTCGTTTCCGTGTTGGATGCTATTAGTCCGTTTAACTTTTATCATTTCGAGAGGATTGTATTTCGTAGAGGAGCCACCTCTAGCCAAGTTCCAGTGAAACATCCGAGGATGACTTGGACGCGGTGGCTCTGAAGCTGTTAATTGCTGTGATACCCAGTGTCAGCAACTCGCACAACACACGCGGTCAGAGTTCTTCCTACAATCCAACAAATTGCACGATATTGAATGAGAGGTGATGGCTACGCTAGTCTCAGCATAAAACACTCAGATAAATTTGTGTTACAACATTTTGCATGGCATTTAGTTTTGATTTTAAAATTTTCGTACTAAAATACAATAGCTAACAGTAATTTTTGTGTATTTTTTACACAATCGTGTATTGTATTAGATGTCTATGGAGAAATTTGTTTTTCGTATGAAACGTGTGGAAGGAATTCGTCTAATTTTACACAAAACAGATGTTTTTGTGTAAATTCTTCATTTTCCACACGTTTGACTTTACACAAAGTATTTACACAAATTTACACGTTTTTTGTTCTAATCAATTTTTTTGTGTATCGTTATATCAGGATACGATAATTAACAAACGATTATCACTTAACATTTTTATTCTGTTTATTTAGAAAGAGTTACTTAAATTCAATTATATTTAACCAACATTTTGGTAGTTGGTTTGTTAAATCTAAAAGTGTAGGGGAGACTGGGGCAAAAAGTCACAAAACGGATATTTTATTTTTTTACAAGCTACCCGAGCACCTCCAAAATTTCTAATTAGCACAGTTTTATAGGAAATTTACCACTTTATTACAGTATTCTGTAAATTTAAGTAAAATACCTAGATTACATATTTTCATAGGAAATTTATTCTTCTACACCTTTGTAAAACACCGTTTTCTCTATCTGAGCGAGAAAAGCGCATTTTAAGCTATTTTACAAAAAACACACAAAAGACTGCAAATCGTTTGACCAATGCAAACAACAAGCAGCGACACATAGCATTGACGTTTCTTTTCACCGTGGGACATCAGAAATTGCTTCGGATTTTGGTACTTTTTGCTCCATAGCTTTTGTTACTTTTTACCCGAAGTGGTTTTCTGGAGAAAAGAATCTTTGTAAAATTCTAAAATAGATAGCGGATTCGTATTCAAAGAATATCCAGATATTTTGGGAAATATTCACCAGTGCATCAAATTTAATATAAGTAGCTAATAATTGATATCTTCTGCACGGAAAATATTTTAAAAATAGGGCTAAAAATTTCGATATTTTTTATTTTCTAAATTCCTTGTTCAAATTCTAAAAAAACTTACGACGTTGAAGAAGACCTATGGCGGCTATCTATGGAAAAAATTTTAAGCCGCTATCTTATTTATCTTGGTAGATATTGAATTTTAAAATTTTCGATTTGTGACTTTTTGCCCCAGTCTCCTCTACTAAAAGATTATGATGGATATAATACAGTGTTTATGAAATTAAATAAAGAGATAGTGACAATTCACTCCAAATTTTAGAGCGGTTGGTGGTTGTTATTTATACCAATTAAGTACTAAAAATCTAGACGATCATCTTATAGATGGATGTAAAATTACTATCTACACGGAAAAAAATATTTTGCAAAAATGTTCGTAAATGTTTGTGAATTCCTATGGGGTAGTTAGGAAATGCTCGTAAATTGTATAACCCACAAACAAGTTCGTAAAAGTTTGTACTTTTTCACAAACATTGTTCGCAACATAATCACTTTACGAGCATTTTTTTTTGTGCTTTTACAAACATTTGTTCGTAAATATTCGTAAACGCACAAAAACTGTTCGTACAATTTTGTCATTTGTTCGTAAATATTCGTAAAATATTCGTCAGACAAACACACATTTACGAACAAATGATAAAATTTTTCGAACATTTTTTGTGTGTTTACGAATGTTTGTAAAAGTACAAAAAATGCTAGTCAAGTAATCATGTTGCGAACAATGTTTGTGAAAAAAGGACAAACCTTTACAAACTTGTTTGTAGGTCATACGATTTACTAGCATTTCGTAACTACCTCATAGGAATTCACAAACATTTACGAAAATTTTAACAAAATATTTTTTTCTCTGTAATTTAGTGGTGCGCAAACTATATTTCTTATACAAGCACGTTTAGAAAATTAATATACAACTAAGCATGTTGAAACTAGTCAATATCAGTGAAATAGTACTCAAATCTACAAGACATTATCAGATTCTAGCACCTAATTAAACAGAGTACAGGTTTTGTGATACAAAAGGCCTAGGACCGGGTTACACAAGTTAAAGTATTCCCGGGGTTGTTTCATTTTCAAACATTTTGTGAGCACTTGGTTGTTCTACGACTAATGAAAGTCAGTACTTATTGAATGCTTAATAAGTATTTGATGTGTTACATGCTGGGAGGTTAAGTTTTTCCGTTAAACTCGTGTCCAGTAAAAAAGAATGTATTCAAAAGCAATAAGTAAATAAATTTTGTTTCTAAACAAATTTTTAAAATTTCCCATGGGAATGAGCGAGATGACTATATCTCGCTTTCATTCACTCTCATTGAAATGTCAAAAACATGTTTACTAAACAAAAGTTATTGTGCGTTAGACATAAAAATTGTTCTAATTTTTTTCGAAAAGTTTTTTTTTAACAGTGAATTTTTTGTTATGAGAACTATTTCAAAATAATTTAGATTAGATTTTAGTACATTTCACATTTTAATATAATATTATTTTTACAATTTATCATTGCCTTAAAAAGCATTATTTATGTTTCTATACAACTATTACTTTTGTAAATTCTAAAGGAAAATCTAGCAGTTCGACTAAACTGTTTTTAGTACAAAAGCTTAGTTTAACACCTTTGGTAAATTTTTCCGAGTGTATCGTTTTATTTTGGACTGATGATCCAAGAATCTCGGGGCGGATATGGACACTAATGCTGGATTCCGACTAAATGAGGGGCTATCACTTGACTATTTTATGCCTTTACAATTCAATCTCAATTCTTCGGCGAGCATCATCAGACTTGTTGATCACACCATTCGAACAGGAAATAAACTTCGTGATGATCGTGTTTTTATTTGTGCTCAAATTTCGGTTGTTGCGGCATTTTGATCGTTTTTTTTTTGGTCTTTTGATGTGACAGAAAAAAAATGTTGTGCTACTCGCAAGAGTCAATCTTTCTTGACTATTCTCCACGGCATGAAATGTATGTCCTCAGGGCAAAATTGTGAGAACATCTTGTGATGATCACAACTGTCCATCCCCATAAATATCAGTATCGGAGCAGTGATTCTTTGGTTGGCAATAGAGTGATAAAGTCTTCTTCAATGTGCCTTGTGGTTTGATCTTGGCGGTCGGGAACAATTCTTCAAAAAGTGTGTCTGTTCTCAAAATTTATTGACCATTTGTGCCACACACAAATCGTAAATTGAATTGAGATGCGCCCATTTAGGGGTCCCCACATCACAATCCAATGGGTGTTGGTGACACAACTTGGAAAGTAACAAATTTTCAAAAGGAATTAAATTATCTTGCCATTTCTTGCTCACAACACTCCACACACAAACTATCTCAATTCATTATTATTTATACATTACACTCTTTATTGTGGCTGAGTGTTAAAATGAAATAAATTTAATTGAACATGATTTTGCAATTCTCAACACTCACTTTAATACTGTTTCTTTGGATCTTTTTTTTTCATAATACTATTTTATAAAGTGGATGCCCCAAGTAAGACGTGTTTGAGCTGAAGGAGTGTTGGGACTGTATTATAGAGACGTTTTTCGAGAAATACCTTTCGAGAGCAAATAAGATAGTCCGTGTAGGCGTTTTGTGGTCAACACAGCTTACGATAAATAAGTGTTAAATATTAGAATTTTAATACGGTTTTATGATTTTTTTTTCAACCATTCAACTTATTATATTAATCTGGCAGCCATAAAATCATTTGCGATTAGGGCTATAAACGTGCGTGGTGCGTGTATTTTTTTTAAATCTCTCATCTCTCTCATTCACATTTCCATCTCACTCATCTGTGCAGCCAGACACTTCATTTAATTGGAGGATTTTTGTGGTTGAGATAATTAGAAGAATTTGAGATGGGAAAATAAAAATTAGAAATTCAAAAGTTTTTGGGCAACAGTGAAATAATTGCAATTAAGAAACACACATTCACAGCTATCAAGGTGATGTTTGTGTCTACCAAAGAGGTAATATTACCTAGAGACCGAAAATGAAGTAAGTAATAAATGATAATTTATATGTAATGGACAAAAAAGGCCATTTATTGCTGGACAATTAATTTTTCAAGACAAAACAATCTTTTTTTTTTAGAAGTCTTGCACGTGGATTTAGAAATGAAACTTTACAATTTAATATAAAATTCATGCCAAAATTTTCTTCAATTGCTTATGTGATGAATTTATAAATTTTGCCACAGAAAGAATAAATGACCACAAACACTTGAGGCCATCCACAATTTTCTATTTTTGCTAAATTTCTACAAAAGTATTTAATTGCGTGTTTAGAAGACCAAGTATTACCGCAAGAATATATTTCAAACTGAATTTTCTCTTCCTTACAAATGTTATTTCGATTTATAGAAATATTTTGTAAATGTTATAGCTATTTCGTGCTATATCTAAGAATTCAGTAGCGATTAATAAATTGAAAGCTTTTATCGATTTAACTTGTAATTGTTGCGTACATCCTGTTAGAAAATCCTTAAGCTTCCGATTAACAAGAGATAATCTTTCTAGAATGTAGAATGCAATTAGACGCTTGTTTATTTTGAGTTATGCAATAATCAAAATATGTTTTGCAACAATATTATTAATTTCTTATGTCCAACGCACTATAACTTTTGTTTTCAAACATACCTTCAAAATTGACTATGAGAGTGAGCGAGACAACTAGATATAAGTTTCATTCACTCTTATTGAAATATCAAAAACATGTTTGCAAAACAAAAGTTATTGTGCGTTGGGCAAAATGTCGTTTTAGTCACCTCATATTTTTAATATTTCAGTGAGAGTGAATGAGATCTACATCTAGCCATCTCTCTCTCTCTCTCATAGGAAATTTCGAAAACATGTTTCAAAACAGTTAGTTATAGTGCGTTGGGTAATGCCCAACGTACAATAATTTTTGTTTGTAAACGTCTTTTAAAAATTTCCCATGAGAATGAGCGAGATGACTAGATCTAGATCTCATTCACTCTCATTGAAATGTCAAAAACATGTTTACTAAACAAAAGTGATTCTGCATTTTTATTATGTTTTCGAACTGTTTTCGTATAGGAAAAAACCTTTAAATTTTATATTCAAATTAAATTTATCTGTCTGACAAAGGGGGGTTAGAAGTTTTAGATCCAAGGTCTGAATCAATACTTAACGGTAAGATTATAATGGTAGCTTTAATTAGCGGCTTTATAAGAAATAATTTGGGATGCATGGAAATTTAAGACCTAACGTCTCTATATTTTTCTAAATATTAAAAAAAGAAAAAAACAAAATAATTTGAAGTGATAGTGTTATGTTTTGTTTAATCAGAATTAACAATCCAAAATTTTAGACATGTAAAAAGGGGAAGCATGTGAAAAAAAAGTTTTGCAAAAATGATTCATAAAATGTAATCAAAATAAAAAAAATAGATTTATACTTTATAGTCTTTTCAGCACTATGCAAAGCGACGATTAATTTAAAGTTTTTTTTTGTACTACACAACACACTGTACTTTCAATATGACAAGTTAAGTATTAGCGTTATGGGGACTTCTTTAAAGGAAGGCATGGAAATATAGTCGAATTCGGGCTTTAATTGTGACCTACACTGAGAAAAATGGGTGTGCGATTAACTTTTTTTTTCCTCATAATTTTAATACTTTTTAGGTGTAAAAATATATCAACATTTTTTAATGTTGATTTTACACCTTTTAAGGGTAAAATCAACATGAAAGAATGGTAACTTTAACTCATAATATACCTAAAATGGATAATATTTACACCGTTTTCGGATCAATACTGCGGGGTAAAATTAACATTTCCGGAATGTTATTTTAACTTTTTTGGATTTCTCTCAGTGTACTTGTCACACGGACATCATTTATATAAATTTGAAATTTGACAGTTATGGTTTTTGTATTAAATTAGGGTACTGTTGGGTAATTTTGAGCAGAATTTAATTTTGAGTGTTGAGATGGACACAGAGCAAAAAAAAAAACACGAAAACGAAGAATAATAAGAAAAGCATTGCTTCATTGTCTTTTTATATTTATCCGATAAAGTGAGGAAAACTCAAAATTCAGAATTAGATTATGTCCAAAAATGCTTCATTGTACAGTGTCATCAATAGACGACACTGTACAATCAATTATTCATGTTGTATACTTATGGACCGGAAGGAGGCAGCCAAAATCCAGAGCGCCAAAATCCTGAATAATTAAAATCCTGAAAGGGATAAAATTATGGAGGATAATGTGTAGAATAATTCCCCAAGATACAGAAAATTTTCCTGTACCTCCAGCACGCACGGGTGCAATCATAGAAGTATCTATGACAGTTTTAGAATTCGAGATTTTGGTTATCGGGATTTTGACCGGGACTCTTATGAACAGCTATCAGAAATCGTCAATTACAATTTTTAATAATCATAGTGCTAAGTTTATGGTTTTTCGAAATCTATTTTAAGGACTTAAATAAAAAGAAAAATAGTCTCAGTAATAAGGTAAAGTGCCCTCAAGTAGACCGGTTCCTCAATTCGACCGGTAGAGTTATTTATTCAATTTATTTATATTTGCACTAATATTTGGCGTATGATCTTACATTAATAAGTCAATTATTCCACAAATAAATACGAATCAGTGACAATTTTATAGAAATTCACCATTAAAACATTCAAATATTGACCACCAGTCGAGTTGAGGAACCGGTCGACTCGAGGGTACTTTACCTTATTATTTCCTTCTTTACTCTAATAATGGGATGGTAACGCATCCCATGCTTTGCGGTATATTCAAAGTCATTTCTTTGATGCAATACCTCAAAAGTATTTTCGCATTATTTACGCATGCATGTATATAACCATATTTGATCCGTTTTAGAAATCACTCAAAAGATCCCCCAAATTAGCTGATGAGTAGGATTTATTTTCTGGCAAAAATTAATTATCAGTTTATTACTGGTTCAAACCCATTGGAATCGATTCGATCTTGTCAGAAATTCCAAAACCTTTCCAATGAGCTCAAACATGATACCATTTGGTTGAAAAATACGCTCTTTAGGGCTTCTAACTTTTGAAAAATCGTTATTAGAAATGATTCAACGGTATTTTTATTTACGGGAGAAATGTCCGTCTAGCTGATCTCTAAACCATGTTCAAAAATAAAAAAAAATAGTACAATACGTATTCGAACAATCCAAATAGCATGGTTTTGGAAGTGAAGGGGAGGGGTGATGGGAAACTGAGGAGCATATTAATGGTTCGAGGGTTGATTTATAGGAGGGGAGTCCCAAGTCTCTATCTCTAATCGTTTGGGCTTTAGGCGACGTAACGGCTGGATGGAAATACGCACAGACAGACAAACGGCATGACGTCAACAAACTCAAAACTTCCGATTTCCAAAATTTTACTAAAATACGATCCCTTGGGGGTAAAGACACGAAATATATGTATAAAAATCATAATTGAGGGATTATATGCTCCCTCTGTGTAGTTCGAGCATTTAATAAAAATCTAAAAATACCTAAATGTTTTTAGTACACATTCAAATTTTAGGATAGAAAAAAATTGGGAATTTTAGAACTAGCTATTTTATATCTTCTCATTGTGTATAGTATTTAAAGGCCTCTACACATTGAGAGCTATTTTCGTCATATACTGCATTTTTGACAGAATTTTGACATTTCTACCTATAGCACTGCATGCAATTCCTTTCAAAAAAAAAAACAAACTATTTTTGAAGAAAATTGCTCCCAGTGTGTAGACGCTTTAAATCATAGTCTTTTGATAATTTTTTTTAGTACAAATAAAATTCCATTTTAAAAAGTACATAAATTCGAGTACACTTAAAAATGCACTTTTTAGTACACAGTAGTACATACAAATTTTATTGTTGTAAAATTTTACAAAAACAAAAAAATTGAAATTGAAAGATTCGTTCCATCAAACATTTCAAATATTTAGAGCATAAGAAATACAATGTGTCTCGATGGGAAATTAGGCTTAGATTTTAGTACATGGTAACATAACCTCAATCGTGAAATCAGCTTCACTGTCACAAGGTGATGAGGCTCTTCTTCAGACAATAGAGGCGAGATTGAACATTGGATACACGTAAATTGCAATTTTTCACTTCATAGAGAGTAATTTCATAAGCAATTAATTTCATGAGTCTTTCCAATTTCAACATTAACAAGTTGTAAAGTGAAAAGGAAGACTCAACAAATCTCCCTAATTGTGAGTATATTATATATATATTTTTTGTGTCTTTCGAGGGCAATTGTTTGAAAAAAAGTAAGACTAAAGAGAGAATTTCACGTGGAATTGTCTGCGTGCAGTTTTGTGAGTTTAAAATGTACAACTCGTATTGTTGGCACTGGTATCAATCTATCCATCCAGCTTGTACACAATCTTGCTAATAAATCTTTCCGCACTTTGAGCTACAGTCTCCCCTCTTGATTTTCTCTTGGCGCCCTCGGGCCTAGTCCGTTGTGCACAAAATTATTAATAACAATGGTCAGTGGACAACAGAAAAGGCGTCAAGAGACTGCGAGAGAATTTAGTCACAATAATTGGGAGAAGGAAAAGACACAATTTTCACATCATATCTCCAAAAAATAAATGTATATTGCATAAAATTGTTGGAAGTATGCTTTCTTCTGTGGGACATTCTCTTAAGAAGATGTTTATGTTTAATGGTTTTCAAATAATATTAATAATCTTTTTTTTTTGTGGCTTCTGAACATGAGTTCAAGCATAAATATTCATTTTTGAAATGAGCAAGTTGAAGAGGTATTGTATATTTTTCTTTCTTGGATGATTGTGATCAGAAGTGAAGCAAGTTGCCCATCGCATTTGCCCATTTAACGTTAAAGAGAAGTTGTGGAGATAAAGTTTGTTCACATTGCGCATGTAATTCTAAATTGTATATTAAAAACGCTCTTTCACGGTTCGTTACGCAACCATTTTTTCAAATTAACATTTTAGTACATTTCTACAACATCGCGTCTTCAGGGGCGGAACTTGACCACCAAAAGCTTCCCAACGGTGTGTCCACAATTCGTTCCAGATTCCGTCACTGGTTCAGATCCGATAGCTCGAGACTTTGCTCGTGTATTAGCAATTAATTCCATTTGTGTAATTGCTTCTAGTTTTCTAACCTGGCACATCATTAAGAAGTCTGGCGTTCTCTTCAATTTTTATCCATCATAGACTTCACGTGAATGTAAATCAAAATGATCTCATTTCTTTTTTGGAGGAACTTCATGATCTGTTTTCTCTTCAGAGATAATTCAAATGATCATATATAAGATATAACCAAAGCCACAGCAAGTATAAATGTCTCAAAATTGGCCTATTACCCTGTCCAAGACATCTCTCTCATCTGGGACATTGTTCTTTTCCCCATGTGATCGTTAGAATGGGTCTTCCTAATTCCTTGTCTCGAGGCAAAACTTCCATTCTCTTTGCATGTTGTGTTACACTTGAGGGAATGTGGTTGCGTGAGAATTAGCGTCGATGCAACTTGCGTCACAATTCAACTCTTTTATACGTTTTTTTCGCCACTAAACACTGCATTTTGATCCTTTTCACTTTTCTTCTGACAAGAATGTCTTCCATCTGTTTATTTTCTTATTCGTTTAGAACATATTTAATGTTATGTTGTAAAATTAGAGAACTATGAATAAATGTTTTTTTTTTATTTTAATAAAATTCTAGAGAAATTCAAGAGCACAGTGTTCTATAGGAGCATGACGAACAGGAATTTCTTCAAATTTTCACTAATTTATCACTAAATAATAAAAGTTCAATTACTAGTAAATTTCAGAATTATTACAGACTGTGATCCATGCGGTCGTGTTGTATATTCCAAGACCTTTCACTTGAATTCAATCTTGGTTATATCTGTTGCGAAATAAACCCTCTGGATGTAATTAAAATTTGGCATTGAAAAAATAAAAATGTCGAATTTTACGATATAGACAGAAGAGTGCGCTTGTGTCCCTTCCAACACTTGAAAATGAAATAAATCGTTGGAGTTGTTTTTTAAACTTAAAGAAAAAGAATTTATTAAGGAGTTACGTGGGTCAAATATAGGCTTAAAAACCAGTATATTGTCTTTAGATTTTTTTCAATAACTAATAAAAACAATATTTTTATCAAGCTAAAGGTACAACATATTTTCTAAAATTTTCATTTAAAATTTTAAAAAATCAGTCGTTGAGACTTGATTTTTGAAGACCGTTTTAAAGAAAAAAACATACTTTTCCGCGGATAAGATTTCTCACAATATTATTAACCTAACGTCCAAAAACTAAATATGTCCTGTTAGATCATGAGCTGAACTCGTACCTTAACTATAGATTTTTTTTACCTTGATCACAATTGATTTTACAATAGAAAACGTGTTGTAAAATAAGCCGAAAATTGTATTTTTGTATAGAGATGGTAAATTTCATGATATTTCATGAATTTCCGCCTAAAGTGGATGGCGACTGCTGTGAAATTTCTGAAATTTTATTATATCTATTTTTGTATGAAATTCTGCCAAAAATCCAAATTTTATTTAAAAAAAAATGTACTGTTCATGTATGAGTTTAACTGATCAGCTAACAGGAATTGGTTTTTTGACGTTAGATGAATATACTCTGAGAAATCTTATCCACCGAAGTTTATCTTTTTTCAAAAAAGGTGTCCGAAAATTAGGTTCCAGTGGCTCAATTTTTAAGATTTTGAAATGAAAATTCCAGAAAATACTTTAAATGTTGTACCTTTATATGTTTGAGAACATAAGTAAAAAAAAATATTATGTTGAAAAAAATATCAACTAAAGATTATCCACTTAGGGAGTCGATTAAATTAAAATAAATGGATTTTATATAATATGCTCTCTTTTTGATTTCAAGCAATAAAAATTTACTAATTTGATTAGTTGTAATTTTGCTGTCATTCTTTATAACCGATTTTCAAGGTCAAATGTCAGAAATACAGGTCAAAGCTTGGATTCATTGGAAAGGTCTTGGAATTTTTGACAAATTTTAACCGGTTCCAATCTGTTATGAACTGGTTGTGAACCAAAAACTAATTTTTAACTGAAAAATCGATTGTATTATTCCTTTTTATTTTGGCCGAACATGTAATTTAATTGGTTTAACAAATCGGTACAAATCAGTTGTGATCTGGTAAACGGTAAATGATGAAAATGTACTTTTGGGGTATAGCATCTAAGTTACGAGTTCGAGCATTTTGCAATACATGGGACGATTTGCCACCCCTTTTTACGCAAAATGCAATAAAACCAGATGCCTATCGCCTATCCATTACTTGTCATGCTTCCTTAAAAGGAACTCTTGAGAAATAGCATGGCATAAGAATTTATGGAAAATTTTGATATATAAAGGTAAAAAGTGAGCCATGTTATAGTTGAGAAAATCATAAAATTGCTCAGACGAACATGGAGAGTGCTTTAGGGTAAGTGAAGCGTGACGAAGTACAAAACGTGCTAAGAATAATCTTAATTAATTAATTAAGTTACAATGTCTGATAGTTGCTAACTATTCCGATTAAGCAAGAAGAGTTTTACGGTTTTTTTTTCCTACCTAACCATCTCTTTTTGAATATATCTTTTTCATAGTGGAATGTGTGGCTGAGAAATGGGAAAATCTTCGAGGGGAGTCTCACAGAGAATGCAATAAAAATAATTAGCGATTTAATTATATTTTAGCCTAAGACGAAAAGAACATATGTTTGTGTGATAAAAATCGTATAGTGTTTTTTTGGTGGTTGTGTGCCCCTTATTTTAGAAGAGGTTGAGGAAACACCTGTACGGTGTTGTCTAGTTCGCGGTTGAATTTCTCTGCACCACAGTTAGTGAATATGGCCTCAAAATTCCCTTAATAGATTCCCTATGTTGGACACTTGGTAGGTTGAGAGGGTAGGAAATTGTAGCTTTGTTACCATAATTCAGTGATAAGCAATTGCTAACCGCAACAGTCGGGCAATTCTTGTGGAAAATTAATGAAGGCACCAACTTACCCTGGAAGAGAGCCAGAATAGCGAGACAGACAGACATGAAAATGTTAAATCACAGTCCATCCATTATGGCTAATATTTATTTTAAAAATCATTTACTCAGTTTATGATCGTTGATCGGTTATTACATTTAAAATGAGCAATAATTCATACACAGCAGTCATACCACAAAATGTATACACGATAACATTATGAGAAATGTTACATCACGCGATCCAATTTATGTCAAGGGAGAAAAAGATTAATCGGAAAATTGCGACGGTACGGGGGGAGATACAATTACACCACTTCCATGCCCATAAAGACTTAAATGCACCACTCTTCTCCCCTTATTTCCAAACCTACTCTTTTATATCATACCAACTCGACATTTAGATATCCTATTTTCTGAAAAAAAAAAAAAATTATTTTTCCACAATCACGGCTTCTTCAAAAAATTATTTAATCAATTTTTCATGAAGCCATACAAAAGATTTTTTCAATATTTGATTCATAGGCAATTCGGGGAAGGCTCAAATTCAGAAAAAAAATCATTTATGTATAGAATAATATTCATTTGAATTCACTTTCAGAAGTCACAAAAAAAAATCAGAAAAAAGATCTCTTTCAAAGTGAACTCTTAATTTAATGTTTCTCAATAGGTTTTGTATGATTTTTTTTTGTCAAACTCTTTATGTGAAATTGTAAAACATCCAATTTAGATTGTATTGTTTGGATTAACAGTTAAATTCAAATTATACTAGATAAATGTGAATATATTGCGAGAAATTATGAATTTTAGTTTAATAGGAAAAAGAAATAAGGTAAAGTGCCCTAAAGTCGATCGGTTCTGCAAATATAAATAAATAAATAATTATACCGGTCGAGTTGAGGAACCGGTCGACTTTAGGGCACTTTAGCTTAAGACATTTTCTGTGATATCAAACTATCTAGATCTAGAGTATGATTTGATGGTGCCTCAGTTTCCCTAGTATCGATAGGTTAAGAGAAAATCCGAAACGCATTTTGTGTAGCCTGTAGAAAAAAAAAATAAATAAGAGCCCTAAGAGCCAAATTACTCGAAAATAAAATGATAGGAAAACGCGATTTTTTTCTATAAAATATGAGATAAATTATAGAAAAAGGATAATTTTGATCAAAAATTGCATATTAAGCCTTATATTATCGTGAATTTTAGTAGAAACGTTGATATTTAGAATTTTCAATAAATTTGTCATCGGAGCACATATGGTAGGGTGGAGTCTATACTGTGGATGTTATGCACTTATGGACAGTGTGCAAAAATCTTAAGTTGTTACGTAAAACATTTATTTATTTATTTTGATGTACTGGGCTTTTTTGCCATTTTGTACATTTTTCGGTTTACAAATATTTATTCAGATTACATTGTGTATGAGAAATATGTCCATTCAGACGCTTCAGTCGTTGCACCGGACGGGACTCGAACTCATAACTGTGACAGTCGAGCCGGAGGTCACACCGCCCAAGAGCCGAACGCTCTTACCAATTGCACTACAGACCCGACAGACCCCCTGTTACGTAAAACAGATTTCGAAATTCGAAAAGTTATAAAATTTGGTTTGCGGAATCTTTGTTTTTTCTATTTTGTTTTTTACACTTTTATTTTTCCCAGTTTGTGTTTGGAATCTTTGTCTTCAGTAATTTTTGTTTTTTGGAAACTTTATTTTTGGAAATCTTGTCTTTCATATATTTTAAATAAGTTTATTAAATAAAATAATGAAATTACAATGGTGTTTTTCGAAGTTTTTAGTTTCGTCCTTCAGGGCAAGGGGAAATTTTCTGTGTGTTTGGGAAGTTTTTAGTTTTGTCCTTTCGGACAAAGGGAAATTTTCTGTGTTTTGGGAAGTTTTTAGTTTCGTCCTTTGGGATACAAGGAAATTTTTCGTGTTTTGGGAAATTTTTAGTTTCATCTTTGGGCAAAGGGAAATTTTCTGTGTTTTGAGAAGTTTTCAGTATCACCTGTCGGGACAAGGGGAAAATCTCTGCGTTTTAGGAAATTTTTAGTTGCGTCCTTTGGGGCAAAGGGAAATTTTCTGAGAAAAGGGAAATTTTTGGAAAGTTATAAAATATACTTGTGCAAAATGTGTCACAGACAAAATTTCCGATAATTGTGAATTATGTATGAAAGACAAGATTTCCAAAGACAAAGTTTCCAAAAAACAAAAATTAACGAAGGTAAAGATTCCAAAGACAAAGTGGAAAAAACAAAATGGAAAACGCGAAGATTCCCGATCCCATAAAATTTTCAGTTTATGATATAATTAACAATTTTTTTTTATTTTTCGAAATCTGTTAAATGTAATAACTTAAGATTTTTGCGTTGTCCATAAGTGTGTATAACATCCATAAGTGTAGACTCCACCCTTTTGTTTTTTTTTTTTACTTATCAAAAGTGACAGCCAATGTACAGATTCAATTGACAAATTGGGGTTATCATATGAACTTACAGTAAAGTCTCTCAAATTGGAACGCTTGAGGTGTATTTTTGACATTTCTCACCTCCCAAATTCGAACGATATTTTCAAAACTAACGGAATTTAGAGATCAAATTTTACTTTGAATCAAATGCCCGTACTTTCTCACAAATCTTCGTGATTATGAACTTCCTTTTCATTTTACTTGATCATGTAAATATTCAGGAAGCAGCAAATAATATGATTTTTAATCGTTTACAACATATGAATGTTTTTTAACTCCACAATTGACATTTTGAATTCAACTATTGTTCGAATTTGAGAGATTCAAATTTGGAATACTTTATTGTCAGATTAATATTTTTCGATTTTGGCACAAGTTTTAACGAACTTATTCTTTTTAAAAAAAAATGGTCTTCAGAATGAAACTGTAGTAAGAGTGACACATAGTATAACAGTAGAGTCTTCTAAATTCGAACGTGCGGGGGGTAAGATTGACATTTCACACCTCCGAAATTCGAACGATGTTTTCGTCCACGAGTGTGTCCAACAGCCTTACATAAAATAGAAGAAGAAGAAGAACGGTGTTTAAAAAAAATAATGATATTTATTTGAGATTAATTTGTATTTTGCGACAAATATTCTGACTTTCACAAAAATCTTCGTAGTTACGCATTTCCTTTACATTTTATATGATTGTAAAATTATATAATGTGTAAATATTTAGGAAGCAACACATAAATTTGCTTCTCAATTATCCACAACACGAATTTTTTAACATAACCCAACATTTGACGTTTTGAATTCAATCCGAAGCGTGTCGTTCGAATTTGAGAGATTCAGATTTGAGAGACTGTACTGTTTCTAGAAAAGTTGAATAGGAATATTCCACAATTTTCATACAAATGGTAAAATTACACATAAAACGTTTTCGGTGTAGTTTTTTTTTTCAATTTATTTCAAAGAACAAATAAACGTGTATAAACGGTAATTTTATTTTATTCAAAATATACAATTAAACTTCAACAATTTTTATATAAAGAGCCAACTCTGGAAAAAATACACTCATAAAAACAAATCAGAAAAAAAACGGCAGCGGGAGAGAAAATTTTTATGACCCTCTGTCATGCAATGCACAGTGTCACACAAATTTCATATAAAATCGAAAATTAAAATATTAATCTTTTATTACGGAGAAGTTATTATGTCCAATTAAAACACATTATATTTGTACAATTATGGAATTTGTGCCTCTGTGTGGCCTCCAATGACAAATCACATGGTCTGCATGCAACATGACATTTTTAACCCTTTTTTTTCACTGTATATGATCCAAGGAGAGAGATGGGGTTGATGGAGCATAGAAAAAATCAATTTTCTCGTAATGATTTTCCGCTGAGAATTTTTCACATTTTAACATCACCAGGCTTTCGTGTTTGCGGGTTAAAAACAGGGAAAACATTACAGCAATGACAATAAAATGTACTAAAATATGTGTGCAGCTAATTTATCCATTTCACACGCGAGATTTGTTGATGAAAAACCGTCTGCAAGTATTATTAAGGCCCTTTTAGTCTTCCCCCATCTCCCAAGCAAAGTTTTCACAAAAGCGCCAAAATGAATTTAAAACAATCGTTTTTATACATACATATGTATATGAGAGAAAGATTGGTTTATGAAATAAAAAATTAAGTAGATTATCTTTATAAAATCATCAACAGTTATGCAGAATATCTGAAGTATTTATTTATTAATTAAAAAAAAAGAGACAAGGAGATCTGAACAAAAGAGAGAGAAAAATCATGTTGATTAACTTATCATTTTGCTTTGTAATTAACAGTAACGAATAGTTCTTTGGAGAAACACCATCTTCCACGAAAAAAAAAGACTTTAAATTATTATTTATGAAACACAAAATACTGAACAACAAAAGAGAGTTAATAGACTGAGAACAATATGAATTATATTGTTCCATTACACATTTTTTTTCGTACACTCTTACTTAGACAATCATCGTAAAACCAACAGGTAATTTTTCTTTACTTCTTGTAAGTTAGAAGGTAATGCAACAACGACATAATTAATTGTTTGCTCTTGTAGAGGAATCCTATTTATTTGGCAAAATTGCTCAATTTTCATTCTGTCTGCGGTAGCAGAGTAATTCTTCACAATTGTTCTCGATTAAGAGCTGAATTAATTGGGCCAACAGTCAATTTCCCGTGAAATTTTACGAGTGTTATTAATAGGATCATTTTTATTATTTGAAATTGGATATTTCCAAATATCAGCTACTTTTATTTTAACAAGCCTATCGTTCCCATAAAATAATATCTCGTTTATTTATTTATTTATTTTTTTTTTTTTGAAATTACAGAAGTAAATGCTGTAATGAATATATCCCATGTTTGCAATGTATTTTATAGTTGGTGTAAAAACTGTTTACGATAAAAATACACATTAATAGTGGCAGCTAATAATTGATTAATAAACAAAAGGTTGCATTGTGAATTTATTTATTTTTTGAGAAATTATTTTGAAATTATATAAACTATAGAGGAATATGTTTATAGGAGGAAGAGGGGCAGTTCAAACACGATTTTTTTTTCTGGCAAAAGGTGAATGGGATTGTTAAAAGTATTAATTATAATCTCTGTGCGGTGCATTGTCAAGTAAGAATAGGTAGGTTTACATTATTAGAAAGTAACTAGCATCGCTCGTTTTTGCACCTGTGCACTACATCGTACCTGTCCACTACGACGCCTAGAGGCCAAACGGTTAGAGATAGAGACTTTGAACTTTCGGGGGACCCCCCCATAAATGGATCCTGGGATCATTGACAAGCCCCTTATAGCCTCCCACCTCTAGCTTCCCCTTCAAAACCATGTTTATTTGGAATTGCTCGAAACGCGTTGTGTGATTTTAGATTAGATTAGATTAGATTTCAGTTTATTTCATGCCTTTTAGATCTACAGATCTTAAATTTCACACTAAATTTTCACAGATTGATACAAAACTTTTTTCAATGCACCTTCAAAATTACAATTAAAAATGTTTTAAAATTACACTTTGTAAAGTGTAATTGTCAAACCTTTGTTTTATACATTGTCTGATTCCTCAAGGTGTAATAGACTCAAAATTTGTACTACAAGGTCTAGCTATACGTATTAATTAGTGTTCCTATTAAGCTATTTTTAGTGTAAAAAAAATCCCTAATTAATTGAATAACTTCTAGTAACAATTAATATATTCGTCAGTGAATACTTAAATGAGTGCAGTCAGGGAGAATAAAGCCTTTTGCATTTGCATCTCAGAACATATTGCGCCAGAGCAAAATGGTGTAGTTTTGTGGACGAGTGTGCATGTTAGACTTAGTGGTTCAGTGCTCCTCTTTTGTTAGTAATTAAGTTTTCCAGAGATCTTCATTTATGATAATTGTTCAAAGTTGAAAAGTGTTGTGTATAAAAGTGCAGTGCACACGGTTTGTTTTCTTTCTGGTGCATTTAATAATGTTTTATGTATTAAAAGTGGTGTGAGAGAATGAGTGAAGTGTATGGAGCATAAAAGAGAGTGAGAGAACTTCTGAAATTACCATTAATTTATCCAACTGATGACGAGATGAATTAATTCTATTTAGTCGTCAAATAAACCTTTCTTTTTAATTCACTCTCCTAGCATTAATGTATGAAGGTGTTAAGGATATTTATTGGACTGCATGCACATTCATTTCTGTTTTTTTTTTTTGGAAAACCCAAGAGGGATTAAATGCTCTAAAAAAAAAACAGACAAGGGCTATAAAAATTCAAATGAATACCACACCGGAAGTACATTTAGACGATGTCTAAATGTAGAAATTATCAACTCGAGTAATTACACCATCATAATTATATGGCAGCTTAACAAATTCTTTATACGAAATTAATGCTAATTCCACCACTTCATAATACAATTGTTGAAAAATATGAAAAACCACGTAATCTCCTATTATATCTGGGTACATCATTTTTTCCACCAAGAACGACATTCGCACAATCAACATGATCTTTTGGAATTCTAACACAGAGCTTTAATATATAGTGGCGAATGGCGATTCATGTAATTTTACAGATGATATCAGAAAAATGGGACCAATTACATTTGGATATTCTCTTTAAATGTAATTCATGCATGACAAAAAATTTAATTTTTGTACTCATCCTCCTATTTTACCAGAAAGACATTTTGGAATAACAGGTTAGGGTAAACCTAACCTAAAACTAAGACGCTAGGGAAAAATTTGCAAAGGCGGACAGTTAAAGCACAACTGAACTCTACATGTATTTTTGTGAAGATTTTGTCTTTATGTGTGTCCGATTTTCAGCGCTGTCCGACTTTTAATAAATTACAAATTGTTATATTTATATAACTATAATTTTGAGAACCTAAATAAAATTAGAACATGAAATTTTTCTAGTATGTCTAAAACGTTAGAATATTTTAATAAGTACAGTGTTAAGAATCTCCGGAAAAACAATCCAACATTTTTTTGAATGAAAGTTTAATTCACCTAAAATGTTAAAATGATCCTGATATTAACTTATTTTATCGGATAGGGTACCTGTTCCATATTTCGGCCAGCTTGCAATTTCGGCCATACTTTTGTTTCTCAAATTTAAATGATTTTTTAGTTTTTGCATACTCTGAGATTATACACTGCAAAAAAAACGCTTCGACGAACGAGATGATGTGAAAAAGACCTTGAAAGAATTCCAGAAGGACAAGGAACTATTAGAATCAAAGTGGCCGAAATATTATTTCAACCTAGGGGGAGGTAGGGCTACTTTGAGCTGTATAGCTACATTGATATATGATTTTTTCGCATACTTCTAAAAGAAACTGGACTTTAACTTAATGTAATTTAGCTTAAAGCTCTACAGCTTAAAATAGCCCCACCTCTCCCTATGTCTATTTTTATTAATTTTAAAATGTATTGAGAATGATTTTGGAGAAAACAAGGACGATATACTATCTACAGGGTTTCAAACAACACTTCTTAAAAAAAAGTAACAAAAACAATCAATTTCCAACTAAAGATTTTAGTACTTCAAATTCATCGTATGCTTGCTAGGGGGAAGTGGGGCAACGTTGAAATTGGGATTTTTCAGCTATTTTTAAATAAAATTGAGCCTAATCGTGATATAATTTACACAGTAAAAAATTTTTGGCTGCTTTACCATGATTTTCATTGTGAATTTTACATTAAACATGTAGTCGTGTGTGCTAATACACATTTGTGTAATTTGTACACATTTTGTCTGAAAACTGTGTAATTTGTACACCTTTTGTTTGAAAACTGTGTAATTTTACATGAAATATGTAAGAAAATATTTAAAACTGTTGATTACACGGTTTACAATTACATAAAATTTAAATTACACATTTTCAGATTACATGTTTTGTTGAAATACATAATTTGTGTAACTTTACAAGAATAATCGTGGTAAAAAAGCAAACCAACGATTATCCTTGTAAGTTTTTTTTTACTGTGTAGATGCACAAACAGATTGAGAAGCTAAATTACATTACGATATGGCTCAGTTGCACTTAAACATAGGTGAAAAATCCCAATTTCAAAGGTGCCCCACTTCCTCCTACAGGCCTATAAAGGCCAAGCGATAAGAGATATCGTCATCTAGTTTTCTATGACCCCTCCATAAGTCGATATCTGTAGAAATGGTAGAAATATTCTTTTTCCTATTCCTACGGTCTAAGAATTTTCTTTAAAGACTATTTTTTGTTAAATTGTAGTATTATTATTTATAACAGTTCACCTTCATAATTTTATGAAGTGCGATTTTCAAATTTAGAAAAAAATCTGTTGCTTTAATTCTTTTGCCCCCTAGTGTACCTTAAAACATTCTTTTGCGATTTTTTTTTACATTCCAGCGGTAGACGAAGCATTTTGAGTATCTTATGAAGGTGAAAGAGGAGTAATTTATTCATAAAAGCATAAGCATTTTATTGTTGTGAGCTAATTATAATTTTGTCATAAATTTAAATTCCCGTCGTGAGGAATTAAAGTGGCGTCTAGCCATTTTTTTCTGCTAGGTTTGCTCTCCTTTGGAATTCTGGTGAGAAGAGAGAAAACACCGAAGCGCAGGCGTTTTGAGTGGTATACGCGGAGAGGAATACTTGTCCCCATGACAAGACAATAGGATGCCCGGAAAACAAATAGCTTGAGTGTTCAAGGGGGCGCCAAATTGAGTGTCGAATGCGCGCAATCTGAGGCATGAAATGTGTGCGCTGGAGAATATGGGAGGGATAAGAGACAGGCGTGGTTTGATGGCACTTCATCCAATCTTGAGTATTAGTCCGACCATGTAGCTTCTCTTGTCTTTTGGCCACATTGTGTGTGGTGGCTTTCGAAAAATCGATGCACACACAGCTTCTCTCTTTTTGACGGAAGAATGTTGTCTTCTATTTTGTGCCAACGAACCAAGAACTCACCCCCTGAAAGCTCTACAGAGTAAAAGGTATTAAGGAAAAGACGAATCTGTGGAAAGCCACCCTGCTTGACACAAATTTTCACCCTCATTTTTCCGGCTATATAGAAAAATGTGCGAATCAGTGTGACACACAAAAGCACAAAAAAAAAGTTAGGAGGTCAATTTGATGGTTTCCATTTGATAAAAACAATATTGCTCTACCTTTGGCACCCTTGGAGAGTATGGGGTGAGCCCTGTGGAAGTCAACCCCAAGCAAATGTGGTTACGTCTTTAACAAAAGGAAAATTTCCACTTTGTCAACCATGCGAGACAAACGATGTGCCATTTCTTCCTTCTTGTGTTTTTTTTTTTGTTTGGGGAGACTTTGAGATCTCCTGATGAGGAAGATCCGGTAACTTCTTTGTCCCTTCAAGGAATTCGCCCATTCACCTAACATCAGCCTATCCCTGTCTGACATCAATTGTGACCACAAACACTTAGCATTCACGAACTGTAATTACATCTGGAACATGAGAAAACCAACTCTGCATGCCATAATCATTTGGGAGGTGGCACGCGAAACCACCTGAAATCTTTGTCAATGTCAGCAAAATTTACTCCAATTAGGCATTCTTCCAAGGGGAAGGGTAAAGATTGTACAGATGCAATGGTTTTTTTTTTTTTTAAACAAAGTGAAACTGGCTTCACTGAAACCTGGTGGAGCAATTTACCCTTTTAATTAGGAAGACAAATTCCAGGAATTCTGCAGCTCAACCACAAACCAAGTATTTTCTTAATGTCTGAAAATTGCATGCAACCATTGCAAAATGATATTTTTATGTTAATTTTTTTTTGTAACAAAGATTTTCTGAGTAAAGCCAAAATCCTTGTAAATTCTCGTTGGCAAAAAGCATTATCCCAATAATTATGCAGACTTAGAGTGGTGACATTACTTATGGTCTCATCGCAATTATTCTCAGAAAATGATTCCAAAAATCAAAAAAGAAAATATGATGAGTTATCATAAGACATCAAATATTTTTAATTTAGAGGTTTTTAGAAATCATTTTGAGACATTGTAGTGTTTTTTTGCGAGGAGGCCTCAAGTAATGCCGCCACCCTATTTAGATGTTTGTGTTAAACGTAAAATGTAACGGATAGGGGAAACTGGGGCACCACCAAACACGGGTAACACCAAATACTAATTTTTATTTCTAAACTACTTGGACTACCTCGACCATTTCTTCAGTGGACAAGCATCCCTATAATGTCCATAAATTTCTATAAGCCTCGTCCTCTGAAGTCGAATACACAGCTCTCCCAGATATCCGGCACCTCAATATCCGGCTGACAGTTGCCAAACACTGACGGTTGATGTATTCAAACTTTTTTTTACTAAATAAGCAGCTTGCTCAGCATGAATTAAAATGTGATTTTCACTTTATCAAAGCCTTTGATACTTTAATTGTGGTAAAAATGAAACATAAGCGCACCACAAAGAAAATTCTGTTGTTTTTTTTTTGACAGAAAATAAATTCACACAGCGCAAAATAGAAAAACCGTCGACCAGTTTCAAAAACCACAAATGTCATTTTGTCCCCCCGTCAGCCGGATATCGGAGAGAGCTGTGTATCTGATTAAAAAATCGCAATGTTTGATGGTATCCAAGTTTCCCCTAGAACTGAAAAAAATATTCGTTATTTATTTGTTAAAAGACTATCAAAATCATGTTCTTGCAATGGAAAACCAAAAGTTTTGTCAATTTAACAATATATTACGGATCTTGTGAAAAAAAAATGCTCAAAGAGTTATTCGTTCATAGACGGGTGATCCATATAGAGAAACCCTTATCAATGACCCGAGAATCTCGTGAAATCCGAGAAACTGTAAAACCCTTTCAGTAGAAATGAAAGGGGTGGCAAAGCGTCCCAGGCTTTGCAAAATGGTCGAACTCGTGACTTAGATGCTATATACCTCAAAAGTACTTTCGCATCATTTAACATTTACCAGTTTTCAACCGATTTGAACCGATTCATAAATCATTCAAAAGATTCTCCAAAATTGTTTAAAAAGCAATAGAATTGATTTTTGGATAAAAATTATTCATTGGCTATGAACCGGTTCATTACCGGTTCAGAACCGATTGGAACCGGTTCAGTTTTAAAGTAATCCCAAGACCTTTCCAACGAGCCCAAACATGACCCCATTCGCTTGATAAATACGCTCTCTAGAGCCTTTTATACCATTGGCCTTGAAAAACCGTTATTAGGAATGATTCAACGGTATTTTCGTATATAGACGAAATGTTTGTCTGGGTAATCTTTAAAACATATTCAAAAATGAAAAAAATCGCACGATGCTTTTTCGAGAAATCCTAAAAAACATGGTTTTGGATGGGAACGGGAATGGTGGGGCGAAAATCAGAGGCATGTTATCGATCGTTGGGTCGACTTATGAGTGGGTCCCCAAAGGTCCCAAGTCGCTATCTCTAACCGTTTCGCCTCTAGAGCTGGCGACAGTCGGACGGACAGACGGACAGACAGACAAACAACAAAGTGGTCTCCGGGGGGTGGAAGCTGGAAATTGCGGTCGGTGAAAAAATCGAGGGAATATTATAGGTTCGGAGGAACGTCTGTTCGACAGGGAACCCCTATTGACACTTTTGTCAAGATGTTGAAAATTATTTAATGTATCTAGTAAAATATAAATAATATAACGTTTTTTCTGTAATACACCTTTTACTATAAACAGAGATGTTCATATTTCGTATCCCAAATGGTACAGAATAGGGTGTCAATAGATGCTGACACGAGTTCTTAAAGTGTCAATAGACGTTCCTTTCACCCTACTGCTCTCTCCGTGGAGTTCGAGCAGTAAAAAGAATTGACCCCTTGGTCCAATTCTAAAATATGCAAAATACTTTGTTTTTCAATTTTCAATGTTGCTTGTTTTTTGACTTCGAGAATCAAAAAATAAACAGATGATTTTTTTAAATTTATTAACTCAGACATTTAATTTATTTAATTAAAAAATCGATAATTTGCCATCCCTGTAAAATGTAAAGATGTCCATTAATCTTTCGTGTTTGATAAATTAGTTTTAAATTTACAAAAGCTTTAAGAACGATCAAGAGCTCATCACATATCCAGTCAAATGGAATTGAAGAGTAACATTAAATGCGGTTATTTGTCATGCAATTTTGACAAGACAAATTCAATTAGCTTATAATGCGAATCACTTTTTGCACTATTTTCAGTAAAAAGAATCAGAATAATGTGCCAAGGGGCGAGAGAACATGACAATAATTGCAGCAATTTGCATTTTATATTAAAAGTAACAAATGTTAACTCATGTAATTTTAACATTTATCCGTTAATTTTATATTATATGTTTTGTTTGTTCTCTTGTGCTTAAAGAGGAGGATGACTCCAGAGGCACACAAAAGAGAGTAAACTCATGAATGTCATTTGGTAACAATAGTGCCTGTATTTTTTTCTTTTTTTTTTTTAAGATAAAGACCATGAGGGACAAGAATGACAGATAAAATGCAGCCTTTCGCCTTCTTAAAAGTGCAATTTTGCACGGAATTCTTACAATATACTTGAGGCTGTCATTGAAAAGTTCCATATTGAATGATTTGAGGGCAGAGTTTGTGCATGAGAGGTAAACGGGGAGATGTTAATTATTATTTCATAGTTTCTCCTCTCAATGCAGCATTAATCGATTCTTAGAGCTATGAGCCATAAAAACGTCTCAATTGCATTTCGTCGTGTCATGCTGTTGCTTTTAGAGTGTCTATTTAATTAATTTAAAATTCTGTGTTGTGACAATTCGCACTTTTAACTAAAAGGGGCACGAGGGTCCCTTTCTCAAATGGGTAAAAAATGCAAAATTTACCTTGTCACGATCCAGATGCCTGCAAAATGACGATAAAAATTACATTGACGATATTTCATTCTCCTCAGCAACGATTTTTTTCCTGTATATAGACTTTGCCTCTAACAAAGCAAATTCCAAAATATACGACCTCATTCTGCGCATGATCTTAGGGCTACCAGTAAAAGAAGATTCATTGTTCAGCATTAATTTTTCTCTAACAACTATATTATTACAGATTTCTCACTATATTAATTTTCGGTAGTTCATCCAGAGATCAACAGAAGTCGTGAAAAGAAGAGAAGTATTGACGTGATGTTAATAAAATAAATGAGAACAGACAACACATTACAGTCACTTCCTCAGTTATAATTGTTTGAAAAACTAGAGAAATTTATATGGTCCCATTTAGTTCTGAATACTAGAACAAGACATCAACATCATCATGAAAGAATAAAGGGGTTGAAATTCATAAACTTATCATATTAGTGGAAAATTTCAGAAATATTTCGTTTGTATTCTTTAGTTACTTAGACGAGATTCTGTAATTTTCAAAAAATTTTCTACTCTAAAATCGGTGTGCTCACAACCGCATTTTGATTCTCTAAAAGTGTCTCGACTAAAAGGTATATGGCTCTCTATTTACGCAAAATGTTGTAGATGTTCGAAAAACGCAAAGTGAATTTCGAACTTTCAAAATAAATTTGGCGCGCAAGGTTGTGGAAATTTATGAAATATGTATATAAAATATTACACCAATAAGCGTTAAAATAGTTCTTAGTTAAAAAGAACATTATAAATGCAGTAAGGTAGAAATACTATAGGGGAACTGGGTGACCTTTGAAAGTGGGGCACTTTTGAAATTGGAATTTTTCTTTTATGTTTAAGTGGAACTGAGCCATATAATAATTTAATTTAGCTTCTCAATCTGTTTGCACAGCTAAATTATATCACGAAAAGGGTCAATTTTATTTAAAAACAGGTGAAAAATCCCAATTTCAAAGTTGTCCCACTTCCCCCTAAGCCTCGTTTCTTGGATTATCCCCGCAACAAGTGAACTGACGACACTGACACTTGTTGACACTCAAGCTAAACTGAAATTCGTGGAATTAAGAAGAATTTAAAATGTAATTTCTTTGGATTTTGAAATCCAATATCGAATTTACTAAACTTAGGCTAGAACACACAAATTAATTACTTAAAAAGTATAATTTATTAAAACACAAGAATAAATTTTATAATATAATTTTTGTGATTGTTTTAATTTTTTGACTAAATCGGTGGTATTGAAAAATTAAAAAAGTTTTATATATTTTTTGGATTATAACGTGATTTTGCCTGTTCACAGTCGTAGTTTGTTTTCTATCATCTTAACTAACAGTGTCTTGGCTAAAATGGCTCTTTGGTTGATTTTCGAAAATTCAAACTCAGTATAGAATAGTCAAGATAAATTGCTACGTAAAGTTCTGAAAATTTGTGAAAAAGCAAATTAAGATATTAAAGAAACTGTACAATTATTATGTGAGGATTATAAATGAGACAGAATTATTATTTGGTACTTTCGCTTTGAATATTTATTATTGATTTTTGCTTTAAAAAAATATGATTTTATTCTGGAAGATTCTAACGGTTATCAAATATCCAAACCAACCCATGATCCTACACTGAGAAAAAAAGATGGTGCGATTAACATTTTTTTCTCAGAACTTTAAAACTTTTTAGGTGTAAAAATATATCAACATTTTTTAATGTTAATTTTACACCTTATTAAGGGTAAAATTAACATGAAAAAGGTAACTTTAACCCCTGATACACCTAAAAAGGGTAATATTTACACCGATTTTTGATCAATACTTTAGGGTAAAATTAACATTTCCGGAATGTTATTTTAACTTTTTCTGATTTCTCTCAGTGTTTAAATAAGAGTGCGAGTACTTGACCTTTTTTTGAAATTTACTGGAGACTGATGTAAGGTTTTCTTTGATTTTTCAACATTGTGAGTGATTAGTGATGCATATTTCTGTTACAATACGATATTTTAGTACATGCATGTACTAAATTTTATACCGCTTCCCCTTTAATTAATTTTGAAATTTTTATACAGCTTTAGTGAAGTGTTTTAAATATTCGTTTAGAATTCATTTTTTTTTTTGACAAGGGATCGATAACGTATTCTTCCGTAAAATTTAGTGCAACATCATGAAATTTTAAATCCCTAATCCCTATTATTCAAGAGAGAGAGAAAGATAGAAAAGTGCTCTAAAAACGTTTGCTCTGCAATAGACACTGAATAAAAGCAACACATATAGAAGACAATTAATAATAAATTCAACAAAAAAAAATTTGTCATGTCACGATATTTAATAGAGTTGAATGTCAACTAACGCTAAACACCATGAATGTGAATTCAGACGGGAGCATTTATTGAGATATATATTTTCATAGAAAAATTGTCCAGGAGGGTGGGAGTTGAGTGACAAAGAGCAAGAGTTTATGATTTAGGTGTTTGAGCATGAAGAAATTAATGATGTTTAATGCTATTTTCTCTGTGTAGGTGCCAAAGACGATGATGGAAGCATAAAGAGTGGAATTGGCATTGGTGGTTCATCAGGATTGAGTAAAAAGCAGCGAAAAGCACGAACAGCATTCACAGATCATCAACTACAAACACTGGAGAAGAGTTTCGAACGACAAAAGTACTTAAGTGTTCAGGATCGCATGGAGTTGGCAAATAAGTTGGGACTGAGTGACACACAAGTGAAGACATGGTACCAAAATAGAAGGTGAGAGATCCTACTTTGAGACTCTTTTATAGAAATTGATCCCTCCGCCTTTTGTTGCTTGTGGGTATAGAAGAGACCCATGTCGATTTTGCGCCTTAATCCGAAAAACACTGACACAGTCTTTTAGCGCGTCCATCCAAATGAAAGCATGAAAATCCTCTTTAAACACATGAGTCAATGGATCAGAATCTCATTATTGGTGGTTGAGTCTCGTCATCTTGTTGGTTTTGCCTTTGTGGAGTCTCTTGTCTTTTGGACATACTCTTGAAGGCAAAAATAGACAGTGATTGTCTCTAGTTAGGTGTTCTTTCATCTGATTCCGTGACTAATTTAACCGAAAAAATCCATGAAGATGGATTTTGGTAAGACGAGAACCTTGTCAATTGTGCAATCACTCAAGCACACTAAATACCTCTTTGTCTCATCTCACAAATTACAGTGTAAATTACTTCAATTAAAGTTTCGTTATTTGTAAATAAGGATCATTACATTATGTAAATATAGCAAAATATTTGTTTATAAAATTGCACAATGGAACTTTATCCTCTAAACACGTTTTTAAGAAAAACCACTGTAAATTTCAACAATGAGAAAAGATTAATTTGAATATTCAAAGATTTTGTGAAAAATTATAGGGGATACCGGGGCAGAATTAGCCACGCATGGTAATAGAAAGTGGAATGATATAACCTGTCTTAGAAGGAATATTGAAGAAACCACTACTTATTCGAAGAAAACACATCCCTTCCTATTCATTTAAATATTTATCAACCTGCTACAAACATTTTCCTTACAAATTATACACAATGAAAAATTTTATTTTCTGGCTAATCTAACCCCGTCTCCCCTATGTATTTTTTACTTTAAAACAATTATTTTCGTCACCTTTCTTGAAGTTGGAACTCTTTGAAAATCTTAGGACGTCTATACATTGAGAAATTTATGTTAAAACATTTGAATTTTGAAGTAGATTACGTATACAAGTGTATACAGATACGTAGACTTGCATATGGGCGATTTAAGTCAATTTAAAATACTAACTAAGGAATAGAAATAGGAATAGGAATAGGAACTAAGATAGTCTTTGAAGCATTTCTTTTAAAGTTCAAGAGGGGTAAAGGCTTACAGTAGAGTCTTTCAAATTCGAACGCTCACTGAGAAAAAAAAGAGGCTGCGATAAACTTTTTTTCGTCATAACTTTAGCATTTTTTTGGGTGTAAAAATATATCAACATTTTTTAATGTTAATTTTACATCCTTTAAGGGTAAAATAAACATGAAAGAAGGCTAATTTTAACCCCCAATACACCTAAAAAGGCTAATATTTACACCATTTTCGGATCAATACTGCAGGGTAAAATTAACATTTCCGGAATGTTATTTTAACTTTTTCGGATTTCTCTCAGTGCTTGAGATGAAGCGGAAAACGCGCTATATTCGAACGACTCAAGCTTCGGACAATTCATTTTTTTCAATGTTTTTTATATTAACTCGCCTTTTATAATATTATATTTCAATAGCTGGTCCAATGCCTCAAAATTTCAAAAACAACTACTGGTGAAATCTATTAAGAACATTGAAACAAAATTGAATTGTCCAAAACTTGAGTCGTCCGAAGGTAGGGCACTTTTGTCCATAAGTCACATTTTTCACTTCTCAAATTTAAAAGTTAAAAAAAAAAATTACGAAATTTATACGAGTTCTAATTGTAGTTTGAATCAAGTGCCCGTGCTTTTAACAAACCTTTGTGGTGACGTATTCCCCTTTCATTTTATACGATTATAATGTGTATAAATAATATTCAAAAAATCAGCAGAAAAATATGATTTTCAATCATCCACGACATTAATTATTTTATATAACCTCACATTTGACATTTTCAACTAAACGACTATTGTTCAAATTTTTAAGATTGTGATTTAAGAGACTATTAAAATGTCATCACTGTTCTGTCACTTGTCAAAAATGTCAAATATTCAAAAAGTACATAACATCAGCTTCGGAAGCTTGAAAATGTGTTTGTGAATTAGTTCGAATGATCATTTCTAAATCGACCACTCAGAATATACGTCGAACAACTCGATTTTTTACAAAAATCGTTTTATACGTTTTTTGGATACTTCTTTATAACCCTCTACCTTCCCCGTAAATATTATACTTGAAAGATAATTATTTTTAAAGTTATAGAAATTTTAAATCTTACAAATTCTATACTCTGCATGTAAAATCGTAGCTTCAAATCGCTCTCCTGTAAAATTTGCCTACTGTGAGTTGTTCGTTTTTTTAAGTCTGAGCGGTCGAAATAAGAAATGAAGATCTTGTTGAGGAAATTGTTTCTTTAATCAAGAAAGATAATAAAAACTTATTAATATGTAAATTCTTTTAGCAACGAGGAGTACAAAAATTGAAAAGTTAATTTTTATTAATTTTGAACATATATTCAGTCAATAAAACAAATTGAATTCATCTTTTTAAAAGGATAATTCTTAAGATTTTGAAAATTTCTCGCAAATTTTTGAAATTTACTATCCAGAAAATCAATAATAAATTCAAATATCGTTTAAGTATGGTTCATTTTGATTTCCTTTAAATCATTTAAATCCATTTTTTTTTAACAAAAAGGAGGAACACAAGGGACGTTTTTAGAAAAGTATCATAGAACTGTTTTTTGTTTTAAATGAAATAAGGGGTACATCTACGTTGGAAGACTTACATAATTCGTCATTCAATCATTAGAAAATATTTTTTTGGAATTCACATATGAAAGCATAGTTTTGTACAAAAAAAAATTCTCAGTGTACTGTAACAAAAGATTTGTTTTTCATCCTGCAAATAAAATACCAACAATTTCCAGATGAAGCATAAAATCATATCACTTTTTGGTCCTCAGTTCCAGACACTTTAACACACAATCAGTGAATTTTCAACGATTAATTTTACGCTCAGAGTCAATAAGAAAATGTCGATTGCTTTTTTTTCTTTTCTTTTGAATGCCTTTTAAAATGGGCTTCTGTCTTTCGATCTAGAAGACTATAAAGTAAATAGGCAAGAAATGAGTGTGATGGAAGTTTTCAACCCATTCAACCCATTTGCTACATCGAAAGATGGTTTAGTTTTGGGGAATTTCAATTTGTGAGTTTATTAATGATTCTAAAGAGCAAAACTGTTCGTAGACGAATGATTCTCTGAACTGAGCAGGAGATTGATTAGGAATAAAAAGAGGTCGAGGGTGTTTTTGTACCATAGAGACTAATCTTTCTTCCTGCTGTTCCATCTTCCAAATTCTTTTTCCTCTATAAGAAAATGTGTATGGCATGGAAGGTGGGTTATCTCTGTCATGGTCCAGGGTGTGTAATCAAGTAACGAAAAAAGTAAACTAGTCATTAAAACCATATCTTGGCGAGTAATTTGTGTTAAGTAGACCTTCTTGTTTTTCCACACTATGTGGCTGTCTTTTAGAGATATGTCTTGGAATTGGGCGAGATGACCCGACAGAAGGATCCTCTTTTGTGGCCCACAGCCGAAAATCAATTCCTCACACATTTCGGTGAACTCTCTCACAAAACATGTTTGTGTGCGGGCATTCTGCCAAGTCATGCCCAATTGGTTTCAACCATTCGCCCGAGTGTTTTTAAAACAATTTGTTCACAAATCGTGTGCTCACCTCCTCGAATATTTCTTGTTGGCCATCGTCATTCGTTCTCCAAATAGTTACACAATGGACTTTTATATTCAGCCGATACGCTGAATTAGACTCGCTGGGAGTCCCATACCTCAACCTCCTAACCATTCACGAGCTTCCATGCCCTCGCGATTGATGGTTATTTAATATGGAGAGAAATTTCTTGAAATTGTCACCGGAAAATATTCTTGGCATCCATTTCCGACTACACCATCTCAAGATATGTCCTCCAAAAAATATAGTTAACCTAGTCATTTGGATGTCATGAGGCAAATGAGATTAGGGTCAGGAAAAAAGGGCTGTTCTCGGACCAAATCATTGACTATATATATATATATACGCCAGGAGGGAGGAAATTCCGTCGGCATATTGGGTCCTTGATGAAAGGCAAACGTATAAGAAAATCATTTAATTTACCGACTGTTTTATCCATTGAAATTACAAACGCCGCACAAAAGTGCTGAGTCGGTTTCCGGCGCCAATAGACTTAATCTTCTTCTGCCCATTTTCGACATACTGAAAACCCCGAGACATCCTAAATGGAGGTAATGAGCTCGATCTTCATCTACACTCCTCTCTTTCTCTTTTTTCCCACATCTCCCACCCTCCTGATGATTTTTTTTCCTGTGACTCAGCTTGGTTTGGGGTGAAAACAAAAAAAAAATGACCAGGAATTGCAACTGCTGTGGCGCCTCTTTCTGCAACAGCAAACTCAAAGGCCGATATGCGATGCCTCAAATGCGTAATTACACCACCGGTTCACTCCCTTGAGCGGGTGAGATCAATTACTTTCGAACATGCAATTCATTCTCAGACTCTCGTCTCCTCCGATCCTCCCGACCGAGTATCCTGAGAGAAATTGCTGGGATCACTCATAAAAATGACACTGGCCAAATGTTGTCCCAAGTGCTTTTGTGAACTAACACGCGAATATCTTGAATTTGAACCCTTTAGGGCATTTTCTGTTCGTCAGTACTTATGTCACCTACCTATTCTTCAAAGGTGCAATTCAAGGCTATTTTTACAAAAATTATCGTTACGAAAATTGAATAATTACAGGTCATAGAGAAAGAATGTCTTTTTAAAAATGAGATTTTTATACAAGTATAGAGGATTCGAACCCATAACACTTGTATCTTATACCAAGTACTCTATACTACTTCACCCATTCGTAAATGTTTGTAAATTCCTACACTGAGAGAAATCCGAAAAAGTTAAAATAACATTCCAGAAATGTTAATTTTACCCTGCAGTATTGATCCAAAATCGGTGTAAATAAATAATAATACATCCTTTTTAGGTGTATTATGGGTTAAAGTTACCCTCCTTTCATGTTAATTTTACCGTTAAAAGGTGTAAAATTAACATTAAAAAACGTTGATATATTTTTACACCTAAAAAGTGTTAAAATTATGAGGAAAAAAAGTTAATCGCACCCTCTTTTTTTCTCAGTATACTTACGAAATGCTCGTAAATTGTCCACAAACAAGTTAATAAAAGTTTGTACGTTTTTCACAAACATTGTTCGTAAGTTTTATCACTTGACGAGCATTTTTTGTACTTTTACAAAAATTTTGTTCGCAAATGTTCGTAAATACACAAAAAACTCGTAAAATTTTGTCATTTGTTCGTACATCTTTGGCAGACAAAAAATTATGATTGTAATGTTTGTAAAAGAACAGACACTGCTCGTCAAGTTATCATGTTACGAAAAATGTTTGTCAAAAAGTACAAACTTTAACAAACTTTTTAGTGGATTATACGATTTACGAGCATTCCGTAAGTTTTCAGTAGGAATTTACAAACATTTACGAAATATTTTTTCTGCGTACATAAAAAATAAATATTGAATTTGAGAAGAATATTTTAAATTTTTTATATTTTCCAAAATACAAATTATTTTTTCACAATCATTTAGAACATACCACTAATGGAAGTTTTTTTTTAAATGGATGATAAGACTATCTGGTTATACTCAGAAATTCAATAAAGACAAGAGTTTTTTTCAGATGCAACGAATTATCTTAGCAAGTACAACATACCATCCTAGACACTTTCTAGAATTTTCGAATAGAAATTTTTTTTTGTTTCACAGAATACTGAAAGCAATTAGCCAAAAATTTATCTGCTTTCACTTTCGAATTTAAGTTCTAATGTTTCCAATGCAGTGTGCCAAATTTCGGCATAGTTGCATGCAAGCGCCAAAGTCTCAAGTTTGAAATGTAATATTTTTAATAAAAATTGATTTTTTTATTCTTTCTTCTTAAGGGCCGTTGCTTGGAACCTTCTAGACAGTTTATCGTCTTTATTTACTCTAAAATCATTCTTAATACATTTTAAAATGAATGAAAATGTAAACATAGCTTTGGTGCCCTCTTTCGGCCACCTTCATTCTCATAGTTCCTTGCCCTTCGGGAATTCTTCCAATATCTTTTTCACGTCTTCTCGTTTGTCAAAGCTACATTTTTTGCTATTATATTGTATAATCTCTAGAGTATGTAAAAACTAAAAATTTATGGAAATTAAAGGAACAAAAAAGGTGGCCGGAATTGCAAGCTGACCGGAATTTGGCACACTTACCCTATCAGTATTATTTTGGCCAGATTTTAAAGTGTTTTTAGTATTTTTCCAAGACACCAACCAATTAAGCCATCAAAAAGATAAAACATTTATTAGTATTCAAGGAGTATTGGTTTTTCTGAACACAAAATTTCTAGCAAATCCATCATGCATGTGAAATTTTCTTTTACCTTGGGGCACTTTCGAAGTAACACAAATATTATGCACCAAAAAAAAATCTCAAAAGCGAGATAAATCCGCCTAAATTAAAAGCTCGTTCAAAAAACGTTTTTAGCCAATCAGTCGAAATAATCGTGAGGGAATTCTAAAAAGCGTTGGCAAATGATATCCAATTAGGCATTGCATAATTCTGCGTGCGTGCAACTGAGGGTGGATTGAGAAAGTGCACCAGCTTAAATGCGCGCTTAAGAAATTGTATATATCTGGGAGGCATGCAAAAAAAAGCCCCCCCCCATAAAACGTGATTTAAAGAATTTAATGGGTGTATAAGTATTTGGTGATTGAGCATTATGCTGACAATTATGAGAGTACTCTTTTCTCCCTTTTTGAAACATTTATATTTTTTTTCTACTTCTCTATTTTTCTTCTCACTCTTGAATTTGTTAACAAGAGCGACCGCGACAAATTGGCGCGTTACGCAAACCATAAATTTTCCCTCTAAATCTGAATTTTTGATTTTTATTATTGTCCACACATATACACGGGAATCAGATTCGTAATATTTTCCCGCCACATTTCCCGAACTCTCGAATTTATTGCATTTTACAGTCACGAAAAAATATATGACAACAAGTCTGATGGTTCTAGTGAGAGAGTGAAACTTTTGAATAATTTAAAATGCAGATGAGTGGAAGTAATGTGTATTAATTGATGTTTTATGCAATAATTTGCCGACAGACTGGCATCGGGGGAATGGGGAGGGAGGGTTTTTGTGTTTTCCCAATGCTTTTTAATGTGTTCATTCGCCCCGGACCGACGAGGGTTTCTCAAAACCGCACAAATGATTAATGTGCATGCAGCACAAGAGCCACAAAAATATTAATGTCAAAATTTCAATTGTCGTTTATATCTAATTACATATTCCATTCGTCACAATGCAATAAGATATTTACAAGAGCCTGGGTAACAAGCAGTCGAAGATATTGTCAGTTCTCCAGATGGAGATATTTTATAACAATCCATTTTCTAACCACTACTGTCGCATGGCTAATTGAGAAAGAATGGTGATAAACGCTTTGGCAAAGAGAATATATGCTCAAATGACTTCACGAGAAGCACAAAGTGGCATTCTGTTTTCATCATATATTCCATCATTTGTGCCAGTCCAGGTTTTTACCAGCAATCAAAAGACTATGGGGCTGTGATAGAAAATTTGTATACACCTTAATGACGATCACTGAATTGACGATCAGTGGAGCAGCGCGAAATGAGTGTTCAGAAAAAGGCGACCATTAGGCCACAATAAACGCTGGCTGCACGTTCAAATGGACACCAATGAAACCGCAATTGTTCCGCTTCAAGTGCCATTTAATTGTCGCTTTTGTACGCCAATATGTTGTTCTTATGCCATCGTGTTAGTCGCTAATATCTCGTTCAGCCCTTACTTGAACTCCTTGAAGCTCTGCTAATCCTCCCATTTCATTATGGAACACACATCAGCTGCTCCATGTTCATATATATGGGTTCAAGTGACAATTGATTCTTTTTTCTTTAAATGTGCATTCAACCTAAGAAAAGAACTGATTTGATTTAATTGCATATTGTGATAAATGTGTGGAACAATTGTATAGAAATTATGGATACATTGTCGTTTTATACGGTTTAAGCAAATTAAAATGTTTCGTCAAAACGTTGTATGATGGAAATTAAATTACAGTGAATATTTCATACAAAATGTCTCTAAAGTGTTACCTAAGACTTTCCCTAGTAGTTTATCTAACTTTAAGTTACAAATGATTAATCATTTTAAGAGAATTTGATGAAATGCATAAAATTAAACTTTATTATTTAAAAAAAATATTCTACTTAATTAATTGATTATGATTTTCTCTCCCGAAGTATACCTTTAAGTGTAAATGTCCTTGAAAGAATTGTATTGGCGAAATTTTTTAAGTATCACTGCATGGAAGTGTTTATTTTGCTCACTAAAATGATATTTTAAGTAACTATATCATTTTCGTTGATGTATTTCGAATTATATTAAGATATTATAATAATATTAAAGATATTAAGATATTAAGATAATATAATCTTTAATTGGTCTAAAAATTAGAGAAATTATATTGATCATCCTTCCAATCTGAGAAGAATCATTGATTACAGTGGAATGACAACATCTTGTCGCTTTTAGGAAAGAGTACAATCGTTAAATAAATCATAACTATTTTTAATTATTGATTAAAAAGAGGTGGCAAAGCATCCAAAAATTTATCAAGAAAAAAGCCATGTCCAACTTGTACCGGCGAATTGTCCAACTTGTAACACTATGTCCAACTTGTATCACCTAGGCATCACTTGTGGCTACATTAAAGGACATATCTCTTTACAGCTGCAGATCTTTTTGGTCAATTAAAGCAAAATTTTAAGAATAATTTCTTTTATATAGTTTCCTTCGATATATTCAAATGAATTTACTAGGAAAATCTCTCAAACCCCGGAAAATATATGATTTACCTAACCATGTAAAATTCATAACTTGTGGTCCCTTTTACGAACTTATGGCTACTCGTGGAATAACCTATGGCCACAATTTCAAATGATGTAAAACAAACTTAGCAATAAAATAATTTTAATACAAAAGAAAAGAAAAGCACTTTAGACACTTTTTTAGATCCTGCACACACTTATGCCTTAAGCCGGAAGACGGCTTAGTGGAAAATGATCGAAATGTATTTTAACTGGGGTTTCTTTGCTTTTATTTGAGAATTCAATTTATTATACTTTTAGGGCGTACGACCTATTCGGTAATCGTTAGTCCAGTTAGTCGATGGTTGATCCTACAAACCCTAATACTTCATTCCTACTTCAGTTGTTAGGGAGAGTTTACTCTGAGAAAGTTAAGGATAGGAGGCACCTTCAGTTCCCCATTTTCCCTTTAGAACTTTAAAAAAAAAATTAGTAACACACATGCCAAAGCGGTCTTCAAACTAGATGTTTAGCCTAGTTCCCGAAGGTCTCAAAATCCTAACTAAAAAGTATTATTTTGGCTTATCTAAGTCTAAATGATTATGTGGGGATAAGAATTTTGAGAAATTAAGCTTTATGGCTAAACGCCTCTACACATTCGTCAAAAATTGCTTTTTTGAAGGAAATATTCTACACTTTTGTAGATAGAAACTTTAAACTTCTGTCAAAAATGCATTTTTTGACGAAAATTGCTCCCAATGTGTAGAGGTCTTAAAAGCCTTATGCTCTAGACACACTTTCAAAACTTAAGCCAAAAAACGCCTTAGTGGGAAATTGATGGAAATTTAGTGAAATCATTAATTTAATTATAATTACGTTATGCCGTCTCTCGGCTTAAGTCGTAAGTCTGTGTAGGGCATTAGGTCTGAAGCCTGTATAAGATGGCAAAAAGTGGTTGATCCATTCTATCAACTACACCTAACATACATATAAAGCTACTTTAAGTGCACTTTAGTGCAAAATTTAATTCTCATTCTTGGTGAATCGGATTGTTGTGAATTCCTAATGATTTTTGTGCTTCAATTCCTTTTCAAATTAATCTATCCCTTGATGTACAATAGAAATCTTTCAGCAATTTTACAAGAAGGATTAAATTAATGGATGTAATTTAAAAGAGGAAATTACCACTTTTTTCTCAATCGATCTCTCAAGTATCTTGCAGGTTTTTACTCAACTGGAAATTCTCTTTGATTGAGAAGTGTTGAATATTTTTTTTTGCCTGCCAATACAAGATTGCAGCCGAAAAATGCGTTTCTGCAATTCAATCGAGTGTAACTAACGTGGTACACACATTCATGTTACAAAAGTGAATTAATGATTGATTTAATCCTTTCAATGGGGGATCATTAACACTGTTGCGACCGAGTGAGAGACGAATGATAAATTGCATCATAAGCCGTCTCCTTTTGCGATGCAATATGCTTGGGCTTTGCCAGTCGTATTGACCATTGTTGGGTGGTTGGAGTTCTGACGACCTTGACTGGGTAAATGCATTTTGCACTCTCTCGCACTCCCATTAATAGCCTTCCAAGTCGGCATGATAGCCAATTCTTATCGACAATGAGCTCCCCTTTTTTACACCCAACTTTTGCAGTTCCCTTCTTGCCCAACACCCCTGGTCCCCCCATAATGGGCATATTCGGTAGCTGGGCAACAATATCAATTAATTGCCTTTCGCCGTGGAAAGAAAATCACGGCTGTGGCTAGTGAAAGAGAACAATAGTACGTGCAAGAAGTGGTTGAGATTTTTGTGCAAAGAAATACCATTTATATGATTGATGATGGTGTTAATTTTATATTCTTTTTCTATATTGCACATACACGGTGCAAAATGGTTTGTAATGGGTAAAATTTGTACTCTCGTGATATTCTTCTCCCTCCTGTTTAATTAAGAAATAATCACCGTTTATCACTTTGTGCGATTATTGATCGTTAAATGTGCTGCAGATTGCACACGATCGTGGCGGTCAGCGAAACATAAAAGACTACCAATTTGGAGTGCGTCAAATTTCTACAGAATCTATAGGGGCAAATGATTAATGGAACAGAAGTCACTTGGTCAAAAATAATTTCAAAAACAAATCCCTCAAAAGTTAAAAGATTTGATTGAAATTGTTCATGTCAAATTTAAATATTTCCCATTTACAAACTTAACCGATCCTCGGAATTGCAGCTTTAAATTAAAGAAAACTTAAATAGACTTGTGCTTTGTGTTTTAGCTTAGATCGTAAGGTTTCATTTGTTTGAGAATGGGAGATGAAACTTTTTTCACTAAAGGTTTATCTCAGAATTAATTAGATAATCGAAATAATTCGTAAAATTCAAATTCTTGTAATACGTTAGTCGATAAATAACGTAATATCGCGAGTATTACAAGCTGCCGAGCTGAGGTACCTTCGGATTGTTAAAGGAATCACTCGTTGAGATCGAGTGATTTCTTTGAAGGATTTCCCAGAAAAGTTATGTAAGCTATTCTCAGGAGACCTCGACCTCGGGGCAGAACCACGACAAGGTGACCGAATCAAATTCAGGATCTTGCCTTTGAGCGCCTTGCGATTGACTGTGAACACCTTTCTGAAGTTGCGGAGGATCGGCAGGCGTGTGCTCTTAACCTAGATGTTCTAAGCCTGCGACCCCAATAGGGATAAGCGGTTGAAAATGATGATCACGATAATGATGATCTTGAAGTATTTCTTGAAGATCGCTACTTTAAAATTTTATATAACTTAAATTTCTCAGTCGAATTGAATAGTCTAAGGATATTTAGAAATAAATTGAAAGATTATTAAATTCTTAAAATCTCAAAATCGGTTACAAATCGGTATTTATTACGATTTACTATATGTCTTATGCCCTAGACAGACGTATGGCTTAAGCCGAGAGAGAGCTTAGTGAGAAACTGGTAGGGGTAGGAATGTACTGTAATCATTACAATCATTATTTTGATTGTAATTTACGTTAAACCGTCTATCGCCTTAAGCTGTAGGTCTGCCCAGAACATTATTCTGTTGTGAATACGAAGACGTTTTGAACGTTATCATATTTCTCATTTAATTTATTTAATTTATACTTATACTATGCATAATTATGTGTATGATTATCACATTTATTTTTTATATCGCAAACGTTATGTTATCTTAGAGTATATTCTGTTCAGCACAGGAGTTCTAAATATGATATTACATGTCAGTTTTGATATAGGGTAAGGGCTCATAATTTTGACCAGTCTGCTTATAAGCATCGATGTTCCAAGTTTGAAGTTCGATATTTTCAATACTTAATTGACTTTTTTTGTTACTCTCTTTTCAGAAGGGTTGTTTAGAAACTTAGCAAGCTATTTATCATCTTATTTTTACTAAAATTAGTTTTAATACGTTTAAAAATGAATTGATATGTAGAGGTGAATTTGGCTCTTATTTTGGACAACTTGGTTATTAATTTGGACAACTTGGCTGTAAATATAGACAGCTAATCCATGTAAGGGAAACGTAGAATGTCACAAGAAGCCCAGAAACTCTCCATATCATTCATTAAAGTGAGTTGACTTCGGTAATCCAAGTACTCGCGGATACGCTCATTCCCTGGCCTTTTCGGGAGCCTTTCAAGGCATTTCTCGCTACATCTCTTTCGTAGAGATGATGATCCTTTGGTTCTATAGGCATTTGTCCAACCTAGTCATCACAAAAGCTAAAACTTCACGAAATTTCATGAGAAAAACACCTGTTCAAAATAAGGAGTATCACCTCACTGGTAAATGTCTTAAAAAATTTCCCATTTTTCACACGAAAAATCTATTTCACAAGGCAAATCTCACTTCAGGTCAAATGTACAAATCACCACTAACGTGAATCAACACAATATTCAATGAATATTCAATAATATCACTCAAAAAAAGCGAAGAAACATTGTTAGTACTTCATCACCACTAAATAAGACTGAAGTAAACACAAAGTTCTGTCATATTTCTCGTAAGCTCACACTGAATTTTCAACAAAGCAATTTCAACTCAAATCATATTCAAAATTTAACGTATTTAGTGTTAAAATCTTCCAAAAAGAACAAATATTTAGATAGAATTCATTATTCATCAAATATTGGAATAAAAATTCATCATTTTAATCAATTTATTTTTAGTGTCTAATTTTATCCTCAAAGTGTCCAAAATAAGAAACTGGACAAAATTATGAGCTTTTCCCTTTAGTTGCTATATTTATTTTTCCAGATTTTACGATTGTATTCTTGTACTTTGTTTACATCATTTGACTGTAGATTTTATTAATTGTCCACCCCTTGGTGCACAAACATAAAACACCCCGCGTGATCTTACAATCGTGAGTTGGCTCTATAGATCTCACCGCCAATTTCGGGTGTACCAACAGAACAACAAATTGAATAAATGATACCTGGGAGAACGTGCATCGTGGATTAAATTGGTGAGGAAGTGCACAAAAGGGAGGGTATCGCGAATACCGATGAAAACCACCAATAAGCCGTTACACTTTTCCCACTGGATACAGTCTGTATATTTTATAGTGAGCTGGAACAATTAAAGGGCACCAAATTGTGGCAGTGCAGTGCAGTAAAACGTTCAGGCAAATGGTCATATCTTTTATTTGACCTTATACAGCTCCTAATCATGAAAATTGCCACATGGAACCGCACATGCAAAGTGTGTAGGAAGAGACTATTATAATATAATTTGCATCATGTGCAGGGGGTGGGGGGCATCTTGACCAGGGAGGGCGAGGACAAGTTAGTTCAAAATGGGGATTTCTTGGCAATTGTGGTGAGGTCTTGGACAAAAGTTTTTCCTTGGGTGTAATGAAACTCTGAATTCAGTGCATTTTTTAGTAGCCTCGAGGTATAGAATGCTATATAGATGACCATATAATGCAACAATTGTTATGGAGTAATTTTTCATCAAACACGAGCAAATTCATTCGTGTGTTGATGGCAATGGATGCAGAGCACGGTGTCTGATTCCTCACCTCCACCTTCTTCTCCGGCAACGCCAAAAAATAACAATCCCGATAATGTATGCGGGGAGAATGGTGGGCAATTTTGTCTGATACTTTACTACTCCTTTTTTTTTCATCTTCAAAACCTTAAACACTTGCGTGCCGATGCTTGTTCATACTTTGTTTGCAAGTCCACCATGTCGGCCATTGGAAATGGAAGCACTTTAAATCGCTACCGTTCATCCATTTGCCCATCCTCCTGGTGCAACGGACAGAAAAAAAATCCAGTAAACCACCCCCACGGTAATTGCAGGTGTGTAACTTAAACGTATGTTTGCCGTACTCGCTTGCAAAAGTGCATTTAACCCTCCTCTCGAACTTCATGATCTTCAGCATGAACATCAATCATAATTAAGGAATTAGGGAGAGGGTAATATTTCAAAAATGCAGACTATCTGAGGAATTTTGCTCCTGTCCAGGGCATATATGGAAAACGGAAAATAGAAGGAAATTAGCTCAAGTTGTTTTCTCAATATCAAGATTTCCATGAACTTTCTGTGGGTGATATTTTAACCCATTAAAAACTGGCATAAATGTTTATTTTTCAATCGATATATTGTCGAGACTGAAACTGAAGTCATTTGAAATTTCCCAGAAATACTTTACCGATTTCGTTTCTAGATGTATCGGTAAAGAATCGGGTAATTTAATTTTTATTGGTCGTTTGTGTTTTAAGGATTTGTGATATGACTTTTGATTCTGTTTAGATTTGACAACATAGCCAAAAAACAGCGGTACAGAAACAGCGGTACAGAAACATCTGTGAAATACTGATTTTTGTTTTTAAATTTTGTTCGATTTAAGCATTCTTTGCATTGTTAGATTTTCCAAACTTTTAAATAATGGGGCACAAAGTGGGCAGAAAATTTTAAAATGTGATTTTTACCATTAGATTGCCTTCATAAACTTTCTTAACCCTTTAAGGACGATTGGGACACCGGTGTCCCATAAAGAAAATAATTTTTCCTGACTTTTTTTTTATATATTACTTATTTATTTCTTATGTCTGTGCATAATTGTAAAGTACAAGGTTAAAGGAATCTAGAATATTTTTTGCAAGTCTCTAGCTATTTGCTATGCAGTAAATATTTAAGCTAAAAAATGGCGAATTTTTAAATTCTAAAATTCATAATTGATTTTATTTATATTTTATACTTCCAATTGTTTTTAAGCAAAAGCCATTCGGCAATAAAATCTACAATATTCATACGTAATATTTTTCATTAAAGCGAAAAATATTATTCATTGGTATAGTCTGAAAAATTACTTAAATTTTTGGGCTATTTTTGTCCCTATCGTTCATAGAAGCACAAAATACACCGAATCAGACTCTATAGGACTTTCCAAGGTTAGATGTAAGACTTATCATTGAGGCTATTTACACCGCCGCATTAGATTGGGATTGAATGAACTGTTCTAAAACCGGATTTAGGATAATTAAGTCTTAATCTAAGGCTGCAATCTAAACGATTTCATTGGGGTCATTTAGACTGTCGTATTAGATTCTAACTGAATTGTCCCAAAAACCGATTTTGGGACAATTCAATCTCAATCCAATGCGACGGTGTAAATGGCCTCATTGATTATGTTTCCTAGTTTAATTTTTATTATTGATTTTCAGTCCGTAAAACGTGTTTCGTCCTTAAAGGGTTAAGCTTTCAAAGATTAAAGAAATCCGAGCAAAGGGTAAGGGGAAAAGGGGTGGCAAAGCGTCCCAGGCTTTGCGAAATGCTCAAACCCGTGTCTTAGATGCTATACCGCAAAAGTACTTTTGCATCATTTACCATATACCGGTTCTCAACCAATTTGAACTGATTCATAACTTATTCAAAAGATCCTCTAAAATTGTTTTTAAATCAATAGGATTGATTTTCGGATAAAAATTAGTTATCGGCTATGAAGCAGTTCATTACCGGTTCAGAACGGATTGGAACCAGTTCAGTTTCACAGGCAATTCCAAGACCTTTCCAACGAGCCATAACATGACCGCATTCGCTTGATAAATGCACTCTCAAGTGTTTTTTTTTTACATTAGGGATAAAAAAGACTTCTTTTTAGGGATTATTTATAGGGTAAAGTGTGGTATTTCGGGACACTTTTTAGCATGTTCAAATTTCAAACAGCCTAATGACTGCTCAAATTATTTTTTTCTTTGTTGATACAAATATTTATGTTCCTTATTCTATCCAGAATAAGATTCTTAGCGAAAAATGTTGAAAAATACATAATGTTTTATTCAAAATAGCAAAAAATGTAAAGAAATAAGAATGATGTATTTCGAGATAGGCACAAATCGCTATTAAGCAAATAAATGTCACTGAGCGTGACTATTTATCTTTGAGTAGAAGGTCTAAACTTCACTCTTTCATAAAAAAATTTGTTTAAATTTCACTTGTAAAGTGGCTTAAATCGAAAAAAACTCAGCACTGTTTGTGTTGACATCTGCAAAATTGACCACACTGAAGGTTTTGTAAAAAGTGGAATGTGATACTCACAATTCACGCGTATTTTACATTTTAAATTAAATAAAATTTTAGAAGTTTTATGTTTGTCTGATACGTAAAGAGCTTAAAATTTCATATAGAACTTAAAAATAATAAGAAAACAAATATTTAGAGGTTTTTTGATGTGTCCAGAAATACCCATATTATGTCCCGAAAAGCACCTTGTCCAGAAATACCACACGTTACCCTACTGCTCTCTCCGTTTAGTTCGAACAGTAAAAGTATTAAATTTTTTATCCCATTTTGTAAACTACTTTTATTACAAGGGATATCAATCTTTGGCAAAGTTGTAGACGTTGTAGACCTACTTGTTTCAGATTTTCATATTCAGGTGTTTTATTTTGGCCTAGGTTCTCCTACATGTAATATATTATCTATACATACATGATCTACGAAATAACAAAATACGAAATTTCCTAGAATACGAAGTTTCCACTATACGAAAAATGCAAGATGAACATGTAAAATACGAAGATTGCGTAAATCGAGCTAATGTATCCTTACAACGGTGGCAGCCAAAATCCCGAAAGCCAAAATCCCGAATTTTCAAAATCCTGAAAGGGATGAAATTATATGGAGAAAAATGTTTATAATAATTTCCTAAGACACAGGAGATTTCCCTTTGCCTCCAGCAAGCGTGGGTACAATCGTGGGAGTAGCTGTGACACTTTTAAGAATTCGAGATTTTGGCTTTCAGGATTTTGGCGTTCGAGATTTTGACCGGGACCCCTTACAATTCATTCAAATAATACGACTTAATGACTAGAAATATTATTTTCGTCTATCTGAATTTTAAGAGAATAGGGTAAGTGTGCCAAATTTCGGCATAGTTGCATGCAAGCGCCAAAGTTTCAAGTTTGAAATGTAATATTTTTAATACAAATTAATTTTTTTGATTCCTTACTTAAGAAGTGTTGCTTAGAACATTGTTGACAGTTTGTTGTCTTTATTTACTCCAAAATCATTCTTAATACATTTTAAAATGAATAAAAATGTAGACATAGCTTTGGTGCCCTATTTCGGCCACCTTCATTCTCATAGTTCCTTGCCCTTCAGGAATTCTTCCAATGCCTTTTTCACGTGTTCTCGTTTGTCGAAGCTACATTTTTTTTTGTTATTCTTTTGCATTGTATAATCTCTATAGTATGTAAAAACTAAAAATTCATGGAAATTCGAGGAACAAAAAAGGTGGCTGAAATTGCAAGCTGGCCGAAATTTGGCACACCTACCCTATATTGCGATTCTAAAACCGTAAATTTTATTCACGTTCCTTAACTATAGACATCAAAAGACAACTTTACTCTTATCAACCTATTAAAATTGTTGACGAGGTTCTTTCAAAATAGAAAGAACCATGTTTTAACCAAAAAAGCTTTTACTCTACCCTGTGGCACTTCCAAAAACTACCTTCCTGGATGCCCATTAAAATTCTTAAACGTTAGAAAACAGCTCGACACAACCCCTCACATGGCATAGGGGTGTTGTGAGTCTCATGCGAAAATTACATGTAATTGAGCACAAACATATTAGCAGATAGACACCAACCCCAGTTCCCAGACGACTTTGGGGTGGAAGTTCAACAAACCGCCCACTCACCATCAATCGTTTCGCTCATTTGCATGTTTGTATCCGCTGGAAATCGTTTTATGTTTTCGCTCGCTGATATTTGCTGGGGAAACTGAAGTATTTTTGCAAATTGGAGCCGTGAATAAATAATGTACCTCGGACGAACTCTCCACCTCACTGCCACATTTTGCCACCCACACTCCCGTTATATGGCCTTTCAGTGAATAAATTCGCGCCGTACTCGATATAATGCGATTACACAGTGCGTTTGGACGAAAGTCTCTCGTAAACTATATGTGTCAGGATTTTAGACAGTGAAATGAGCGGAATATATTAGAATATATACTACAGAAGAATTTTGAAGATGACCAGAATGTACATGAATAGAAAAAAATTGTTGAATTGACAAAAGATTAATAAAGGATTTCAAATTTTTGTATCTTCCAGAACAAAATGGAAGCGACAGACAGCGGTGGGATTGGAATTATTAGCAGAAGCTGGCAATTATGCAGCTTTCCAGCGTCTATATGGCGGTCCTGCGTACCTCGGTGGATGGCCTTATCCATCCCAGGGTCCCCCTGGAGCCCCTCCCTCGGCAGCCGATCTCTACTATCGGCAAGCCGCTGCCGCAGCTTTGCAAAAACCCCTGCCCTACCGCCTATACCCTGGTGTCCCAGCTCTTGGGTCACTGGGTACTATACCAGGGCCAAGTGCTCCTTTTCCGCACCTCGCAGCCTCCAATTCACTCTCCTCCCTCAGCAGTTACTACCAGAACAACAATAACACTAGCAGTAGTAACAACAACAACGGGTCTTCAGCCAATAACTCCAGTTCCAATAGACGCTCACCCAGCCCACCCCTGAATCCGGGCAGTCCGCCTGGGCGCTCAGAGAGCAATGCTGCGTCAGATGAGGAGGACACAATACAGGTGTGAGCACCCCCCCCATTCCTCCCATAAAATCTAAAATGCTTTGTGATTTTACATTAAAAACACTGTGTAAAAAGAACGTTAAACTTACAAACATAGAGAATGTAACTTAAATTACATATACTAAATTTATTGGTAATGTGTGCGAGGAGATAAAGTACAGGAATGAGATTCAATTGAGAAGTGTTCAGCTCTGCTCAATTAAATCCTTTTTTTTTTGGTATATAAAGCACTTTTGTTGCTTTAACAAACTTTTTACAAAGGCGCCCAAATACTCACATTTTCGCAAAGGCTTCATTTAAATTTAAATAAACCTACTACCAATGTGATTTTACAGTCATAGGCTATTGCTAAATCATCAACTGATCTTTATAGAATTTATATAGAATTTCACTTTTAGTATCTCAGTCAATTTTTATTATTCCTTATTACAGTTTTTTTTTATCTCAGTGCTTTCAGTCACATTGAACAGAGTTGAGCACTACTTGAAATTACTAAAAAAAAAAAAACGGAAACGATATTACACAGAAAAAATATTTTGTAAAAATGTTCGTAAATGTTTGTGAATTCCTATGGGGGAGTTACAAAATGCTCGTGAATCGTATAATCCACAAACAAGTTCGTAAAAGTTTGTACTTTTTTCACAAACATTGTTCGTAACATGAACACTTGACGAGCATTTTTTGTACTTTTACAAACATTTGTTCGTAAATGTTCGTAAACACACAAAAAATTTTCGTAAAATTTTGTCATTTGTTCGTACATTTTTGTTTTCCTGTCGAACATTTTACGAACATTTAAGAACAAATGACAAAATTTTACAAACATTTTTTGTGTGTTTACGAACATTTACGAACAAATGTTTGTAAAAGTACAAAAAATGCTCGTCAAGTGTTCATGTTACGAACAATGTTTGTGAAAAAAGTACAAACTTTTATGAACTTGTTTGTGGGTTATACGATTCACGAGCATTTTATAACTCCCCCATAGGAATTCACAAACATTTACGAACATTTTTACAAAATATTTTTCTCTGTGTAGGAAACTTTTCCATGCCGAATGTTAGAAATCTCAGAAATAATTTTGAGAAAAAAAGACATATTCTTACATATAAATTTTCTACGAAAATTTCCTTTATTGGCTTAAGCAAACATCAGTGATTTTTTTTGCAAAAATTCACTGAAATCCCCACGATATAGACTCTGACAGAATAGAAAATACTCAAAGAAAAATCTCCATAACTAATTTGTATAGAATATAAAAATCTTCCGTAATTTGCAATTTGGTTGACAAATTATTTTGTCATTTTTACAAATTGCCCACAAAATGTTACAAATGAGCAGCGCATTTAAACACAATTATATTTTACCTCCCAAAACTTTGTTTTTTTTTTGTAATAGTTTAATTTCCAAACAGCCTGATGATTTTAGTAAAACAAGAAAAAAATGTATAATGATCCTACAAAGTAAATCTTAACTCGTGAGATGAACAACAGTATTAAAGAGAAATCAACTTACAAAGTTCTTAAAAAACAACAATGTTAGATAAATGAAAAGTGAAGTGTAAAGAAGTGTATACTAACTTAGGCAAAAGAGATAAATAGTTAAAGAAAAATAAAAACTTTTTTGTAATTACAAATATTCATTTTTTATTTAGGAGTGAAATGCAGGGTGATTTGAAATTAAGATACATTTGGGCTCTGGATTTTTCTTTTTGAAAATAGTTCTTAAAAAAAAAGTTTTATTTTTACTTGAGTTTTAAATGACTTTTTCAAATCTATCCTGTTCCCTTCTTACAATTATATAGGTACATAAACACGTACAGAAGACAATTGTAATTAAAAATGAAAGATTAAATAAGAATTTTGTACACAATCCCCAAAGAAAACATATTTTTATGTAATATTTAATGACAGAAGATTGAGGAAAAAAAATCAAGAGAAATGAGACATTGAATTGAGAGTTAATGTATAAATAAATATGATGGTATGTAGTACTATTGCTAAACGGAGAAGATATTTTAAACAAAAAAAAAAGAAGAAATGATATTTCCTTGTAAAGATGAATCACACAAAATGATAACAAAAACATGGTGTATAAAATATTGCAATATGTTTTTTCCTGAAAACTTTTCTATCAGATCCTTTTTCGGAAATTATTAGATGTGAGAGATGCAAAAAAAAAAACAGAGCAAAAGAAATTAATCAAATGAATTATTTATTAGTTGAAAATGAGATAAAAGAGTATATTTTATTTGAGAGAGAGAAAAAGGAGTGATGAAACGCAATTGAAGACACCGCATAATGAAAATTTATGTTTGTATAGACGTGAATGTAAGAAAAATTTAAAATGACGTATAAATAAAAGGCATATATAACAGAGAAAAAAATCCTAATTAATTTTTCCTCATGGGCAAAAATGACCAAAAAAAAAAAAACAGTTCATCGAAGATACAACCGTCACATGGCAATCGAACTTAACCCACCCTCGAGGCAACAGCATTAAATTGAATTTTCTCGCTTCTGTGGCACTTTTTTTTTAATTTTGTATTTTGTATAGATAATGATCCCCAAATTGTTGATGATTGGAGACGAGATGCTATGACATGTGTCAAAATATTATTTACCATCGAACGTGCTGTTCACGCGTGAAGAATTTACGAGAAGGTGTTTCACGCTTGGTCACCTCTTCCAAGTGCCCACAAATTCAATTACCAGGACACAAAATCAATGGGTCGAGTTTGATGAAGGGTGCACAATTAATTTCCACGCTGCACAAACTCACTAATTTCAATTTGGAATCGTGCAGTAATTTGATTAATTCAATAAAGTCCACGCCGCCGAGGGGAATGAAATTGTCAAAGGGTGACATTTTGGGACCACACAAAAAGGCTTAGGACCACCGGATATTTTTTTCTGGGAATTTCTCTGAAATTCATGTCCCAGGAATTACTAACAAACTTCTGTGGATACCTTGGTGGATGCGAACTAAAAGGTAAGTGCAACATTTTAATTGACACAAAAGCTGTATGGATTAGCCCTGGGGCTTTTTTGAACTTCATGTAACGCTTCCAAACACGTTTTTGAGACATAATTGAAATTATACAGCTTTACACAAGGCATAAATACCAAAATAATTAGAATAAATTTTTATACCTAACGCACCTAACGCACAATAAGTTTGATTTTGAAGAAATGGCAAAGCTTCCCAAGTCCCAGTTTTGCGGAGTGCTCGAACTCACGAGAAAGAGTTATCCGTGTATTAACTTTTTGCATGATTTTTGGGTACATAGCGCTTTACTACCGATTAAATTGATTAATAAATTTAAAAAATCATTGCGAAATAAGAAATTGCTTAAAAAAGTAGGTTTTAGAATATTTGAGCATTAGTAACAAGCTTTCGAACAAATAAAATGGTGAACACGAGAAAAGTTAACCATTTGCGGGTATTATACCAACTCATGACCGATTAAGTCTAATGCAATCCGATTGGTGAAATTGCAAGATCTTTCAAAACAATCCAAATTTAAGCAAATCGGTTGAAAAATAGGTCCATGAAAGTGATTAAATTTTGATCTTCGAAAATTTGATATCGAAATGGTTTTCGAACATAGGTGTCCAAGGACGAAATATTTGCCTTGACTACCTCTAAAACATTGAGGGGGCCTCAGTGGATCAGTGGATAGAGTAGTGGCTCTATGACTGTGAGGTCTCGGGTTCGAGACTGGGCAGTGAATGAATGGAGACGTAATGCTAATGCATTGACAATGAACCGCCTAAAAAGAGAGGTTGGTACAGTAGACTCTCTCTCAATCGGGAATATGGGGCAAAATGTCATCCGGTTTAGCGATAGAATTGAGCATCAAAGCCTTTGTAAATTCCACAAAAAGCGCTCAATTATAAAGAATCACGATAAAATAGGAAGAACTACAGCGAATTTGAGCGAATTAGCTTCATAATTAAACGTGAAAATTGTCAACAAAATTTGTCGCCCGATTGAAAAAGAGCCGATTGAGTGAGAGTCTACTGTATAGGAAATAAGTTTCGACATGCAGAGTTCAGTCTAATACAAATACACATTCACTGCCCAGATCCACAAACCGAGGCTGGTTTACCGTGATATAAAGCGGTAATGTGTGTATCAGAACGCACACAGAGCACTGTGATATAGAGCAGGTTTACCCGCCTTAGAGGTTAAGATAGAACAGGAGAATGGGGAGTGCATAATGGGCCCAAACAAGTGGCCTGGGTGCAGCAGTTCCGAAAGGAATATAATCGACCCATAGACAAATATTAAATCTTAATCTTAACCTCCAAAAACATATTCGAAAATGAAAGAAATTGTAGGAGTCGTTTTCGAAATAAACCGAAAGACATGGCTTTGGAGGGGAAGGAGGAGTTTTGAAAACATGTTTACAAAATAAAAGTTAATGTACGTTGGGCATATTATAGTACTAATACAACAACAATAATAATAAATATAATAATGTTGGCACATTATTCCATAAGGAAACTAGGTCGTCCCGCAAGTGAGATTTCTAAACATGCATAATTATTTTTCTTATAGGGGGAAGTGGGGCTACATTGAAAACGCTATTTTTTCTCGTATTTCTAAAGGCGTCTGAACCTGAACTTAGCCATAATTTAATTTAGATCCACATTGTATTATCTGTCTAAATTACATCATTGTAAAGCCTACCTTTCTTTAGAAATATGAAAAAATAGCGTTTTTAAAGTAGCCCCGGTAGCCCCAGCTAAGTGTAGGTCCACCTCCTCCTACAGGGATGAGGTTGTTAGTCCCATGCGCCATGCCCCGTGGAAACAAGGACAGTGAAGCTCAACTGAATGTAATTCAAATACCTTTAACACTAAAAATTCCTGAGGACAAGGGGTGTATAAGTGGCTGTCAGAGTGAACCGTGAGCGGCGATCGATAAAATAGTGCTGATCTGGAGCTAAAGTCGACAGATCGCCACTATTTTGCTAAGAGATAGATAGATCCGCAGAATATGGCCAAAGATCGGCAGATTGATGCCATTTTTGGAATAAATCGACAGATCGGCATTCGAGTGAACCGTGAGCGGCACAGTTATCTACCTCTTGCCTGAGGACCTAAAACGAATTCGAATTCAGGACATTTACATTACAAAGCAAGTATACTCTACTACTTGAGTCATTCAGGGAGCATCTAAACGGGGGGATTTTAATTCGAAACCGCCATTCTGAAACAAAATTCCCCCACTGAGCTTTAGACCGGTGCATTTTTGCCTATCTTTTGGCGCTTAAAACCTCCTTCTTCGAAAGTTCCATTTGTTTATGTTCGAATATTTTGACATTTCAAGCGATTTTAAATCACTTTTTTTAGTTTTTCAAGAGAAGTTTCGCTCGTGAACTATTTTTAAAGTTATCAAGAGTCGAAAAGCAGGTGAAATAGGGTCACGGTATCAATCACTCTTCTGAATGTATAGTTTAATCTTTATTAGAATATGGTCGAATTGTTAAATAGTAGGTGAGATTGTTAAGAATCTCACCTAATAGACATCCTTAAATAGAAATAAAGAAATAGTTAAAAAGTATAAAGTTGATTTATAGAAAAATAAAAACTTAGGATATTTTCTTAATTTAGCAAAAATATTGGCATAAAATTCTGAGGTAAGACGGTTTTGATATAGAAGATGGGTGCTCCATCTCCTCTTTCTTAATAAAGTGTTCATCACCAGGCATAAATATTAACCTTACTACTCTAACAAATTCTTTGATTGTAAAACACTGTGTGATTCACGTTTGAAACGTTTCGAAATAAAATAGAAAGTCTTCCAGACTATCTATTTTAGTTAGAGCACACTTTGAGAATTTATAACAGACGGTGGAGAAAATTTATCTTAGGCATGAACCACTAGGGAGATTTCCCGAGATTCACCGGTGCATAGCACAGTGGGGTGCATTTCGAAATCCCACCGTATAGAAGACACCTGAGTGACTATTTTAAGTTAGAATAATCGCGAAGGAAATTTGCAAATGATTCAATTTGGCAAATTACTCCAGCACTCTGCTATTTTTTCGACTTTCTTTTCTTGATAAATAATGGAAACGCAATGGCCTAAACGAATTCATACCACTTTCTAATTCTAATTGATAGTATTGAGTTTTTTTTTATACTATTGGAAACTCAAAAAAGTCCAATTTTACGTAAAAGTCTAGGGGAATTCTAGGGCAATATAAGTCTGGTACTGACAGATGAACCTTTAATCAATATGAATTCTCTCTTTGTTTCCAAAGCACTGACTCCTCATTTGTGACGTCCAGAGCTAAAAAAAAAACTCTAACTTGTATCCATTTCGAATTTATCACATCCCATATCCCCGAAAAATGGCCTTGAGTTATTTCTAATTAGGGTTTCCAAAGTCAAGAATTCTACTGAACCTAGAGATCATATTTGAGGAGCTCAGAGCAAAAAACCGCTATTTTAACAGGGAAATGCATACGACTTAGAGTTTTTCTGCTCTGAGCGACTCATTTCTAAATCTATTTGAAACGAGTTTAATTTAACCTGATTTGAATTGGTTACAAAATAGTTATGAATCGGTAAAATAAAATCCAAAAATCAATTGTGTAATGGAAAAAGGAACTTTGCAAAATGCTCGAAATCCTGACTTCACACATTTCCTAGCATTCCGAAAAGCTCGAACGCATTGCTGTAATTCTAACCCCAAAGATAACGAAAATAGTATAAACAGTTTAATAATGAAAGACTAAGGAGTTAGATTTCCCTATAAATTAAACTGCGGCTTTCTCATAAGCTTAAAAAAACCCTTAAACGCTTTAAATTCAAACTATTAAGAACATTTTTATTATAAATATAAGCTTATAACAAGTTTTTTTTGAACTCTTAATAGCTATTCGCAAATAGTTTGTTTTGTTCTTACACAGAAAGACCAGAGTTATCAAGCACAAGTTTTAATGATCACTGAATAAAAATTATTACAAATATTATTTATTTATATTATGTAACAATTTAAGAATATAACTCGTAATCCAGAATTCAAATTAGAAAAGATAATGAAGGAAAATATTATCAAAATTGACGCGATGTAAAATTTTTTCGTACGTATGTTTTTACAAAAATTTTGCATAACTGTCAGCGAAGCGATCAAAGATAAATTAAATTTTACCTCAGCCGGGCCATTTTTTCACGTAATTGAAGGTCAAAAGTATATCTAAAAATCCTTTTCACACAGCAATAGGGGGATGTGGGGCACCTTTGAAAGTGGGGCACTTTTGAAATTTGGATTTTTCTCCTACGTTTAAGTGGAAATGAGCCATATCACAATGTAATTTAGATTCTCAATCTGTTTGTGCAGCTAATTTAAATCACGATAAGGTTCAAATTCATTAAAAAATAGGTGAAAAATTCTAATTTTAAAGGAACCCCACTTTTAAAGGTGCCCCACTTCCCTCTATTTGCATTATAGGTATTTACGCAGAAATAAATTAGCTAAAATCATCTGGTTGTCTAGTTTGCTCATGATGTATAATGCGATAGATGCGAATGAGTTAATCCTTCAAATATGAAAATACATTTTGCTAATGAATCAATTTATTACCAAAATCAAACTAAATTTATTTGAGATTGATAACTCATCAAGTGGGGTAGTTCTGTCGAAAACAAACTCCCTCATTCTCATGCTTGACTGTCTTTTCTATTGCACCCTATTTGAGCCTTGTTGTGTGATCAAGAAGTGCGGTTAAACGAGGACAGGTGCAAAACTTATTATGACAAACCACACTGAAACGATATTACAACTGTCATAAATTTATTTCTCATAATTGCACTTTTATCGTGTCTAAGAGCAAATGTACGAGGGGACATCTAAAGTTTATTCCCTTTCCCTCTTGGCAATCCACTTTAATCACATTTGCTCTCTATTTGGTTTGTTACTCACTAAAAATTTCACTCTATTAGTATATTAGTATACCTTTACTTTGACGCACGATCGCGGCTAATTTTCAAATCAGAGATTTTATCACATTTCCGGGAAGTTATGAATTTAATTTTTCTCTCTCTCTCGTTACTCTTTCACTCTCATTTCAGACCGCTTTTGCATTATTATTTTATTTTATATGATATAGGGAGATAATGAAAAGCGTCAACATACAAAAATGGTCATTTAATTTATGCACAATTTGCTAATTGTTCTCTTTAATTCATTATTCACAATATTCATGTGTTAATATATTTCACATGGAGTAATACCGGTGTAGGTGGTGATTTTTTCAGCATGTTCCGTGGAAATGATGTAAAGGTAATAAAAAGAAATATCTTGGGCTTTTATGACAGGCGCAGATAATATAAAAATTGCAGAATATAATTACTTGAAAACAGGTGAGGGGGAAAGAAAACACCGGAATGAATTTTATTTAACTACTCAAAAACAGTTACGGTATTTTGTCACTCCGAAAATTGCTGGAATTTAATTAAAATATCAGACAAAAAAAAGGTAAAGTAAACATAAATTTTTGGATGGAAAAGAGAACAGTTAATTTAACCAAAATAACAAATCAACAAAAAGACCACACTCAGAAGTATCATTCTCGAGTAAATTATAAAATGTTTCTATTTCTTTTAGCATTTTTTTCGGCTATTATATAATTCAGGTATGTTTTCTCATACAAACGAAAACAATTTAGATGTTGTCATGCAATAGAAAATTCCCATTTTGTCCGACGCACGAGATTATCAACATGAAAAGTTATATATTTTCGTCATAATGATAATAATATATGTGGCAGCCTTTTTTTCCGAAAAAGTAAGAGAGACAGAGTGTATATGAATTTACAATTAAATGAGACAATTAAAATGAAGAGCCTTCAACTCCCTCCGGAATTCATTACTCAACGCAATCGTAAATAAATCGTAATACTTTTCAACGAACTAAAACTCAAATGCCATGTAACAGACCTGAGTGGTAATTCATTTTAAAACTCATTTGCACTGCAAGGCATTTATAAAAAAGTTTAAATGTTTAATGAATTCAGACGAAATGATATATTTCTTCAGGGGCAAATTGTAGCAAGAAATATGATTGAGAGGGCGGAATAATATGAATTAAAAGCCGTACAAAACACTTATTAGCTTAAGCATTGCACATTTAAAAAAGAAGGTAAAAGCCGCAAAATCTTTTTATTTAGAGGCATTTAAAGTTTATTAACTTGAATATTTAGAAAAATGAAAGATCTTTTGAATCTGGTTGTTAACATGATAAGAATCTCAGTTACTGTAAGATTATCCGGGCTAACGGGAAACTGGGGCAGTGGTAAGCTTTTATGATAGGTGAGAATTCTTAATTATCAGATCCTATAAATGTAAGAATATAATCCTAAAAGATGTAGGAAAGAACTGATATTGTGATATTTTCATTAATTTCTCTTTTTAATTTCGAGGTAAAAATCTCAATAACCAAAATAGTCAAAATATCAAAATTTTCAGTAAAAGAAATGTTACTTTTTCAACATTTTGGATTATATTGGGCAGTGAATCTGTGGACATATAAATCCGTTTATAACCACACCGACCACACCAGTTCTCTTTTTTCCAGATCAAACGGAAAAATAAGTTTAAAAAATCGGTTAATAAACACACGGACTAAAGACAAATTTGACCGTTTATTAGCTCGGTTCAGGAAAGATTTAGAGGGAAGTAGGGCACCTTCAAATTGTAACAGTTTTGAAATTAGACATTTTTCTCCTAACCGAACCTTATTATGATATAGGGGAAAGTACTCTCCCTTCAAACGTTCATGCCTTCGAATAACGTGAATTTTCTTTTAGTTTTTCTAAGAGACTTACACATTTCTATTAAATATTAGTTGGCTTATCAGCAATTGTTGATAACTCCATGATAATCTAGTGTAAATCTCTTACGAAAAACAAAAGAAATTCACATTATTCAAAGGCATGAACGTTCGAAGGGAGAGCACTTTCCCCTACTTTATGTCAACAAACAAACTGAGAAGCTAAATTACATCATAATAAGACTCAATTCCATTTAAAGAGATGGCAAAGCGTCCCAGCTTTGCCATCTCTTTGCCAGAATATTTTTGGCATAAATAACAAGTATACGAACAAAAATGTAAATCCGAGAAAAATAAATCATTTACGGGTATATTACTGATTCACTACCGATAAAATCGTATGCAGACAGGTTGGAAATTTCATGATCTTTCAAAAAAATCTAATTTTCAGCAAATCGGTTGAAAAATAGGCTCTCTAAAGTGATTCAACTTTGATCTTCGAAAATTCGATATCGAAATGAGTTTCGATCATAGCCCAATCCGCAAAAAATTACTCTGACTCAAAAATGACTGGTTAATAAATGGTCAAAAAAATTACTCCTAATTGGAATCTTAAAAATTAGTCGTATTCGCGTCGAATTTTGGTCACAGCATTACTCAAGATTGAATTAGTAATATTATCGTTATTTTACCGTTCTAAAATTTACTCTACCATGCAGTAACAAAAGCGACTCCAAATGACGGTATTTTTCCGTACAAAATATGACGCGCCAAAAACAATGCATTTGGCGTCCTTCTCTAGCGCATAGGTACGAAATTGACATACACACTTTGAATGAAAACGTTTAGTGCACTTCACAACTTTGTATTGCATAACCACTGTAGACGATATTTTCTCAACAATTCTTCACATTTTCCATCGTTTTCTACTACGTTCTATGTAAATTTCTCTAATTTTTCCCTAGTTCACTACACACATTTGCGAAGATTTTTGCCGTTCCTATTGCTGAATGAGCCATCCGACATGTCGAAAATTTTCCCATTGGATGGCAACAACATAAAAAAATCTTTTAAAATTTTCACTAAATAAATCTTTTCGACACAAAATTTTAATCACAGGACACTCCAGAGACTGGAGCAAACTACTAAATCACAAAATTTCATTTTGCAAAAAAAATGTTTGTGTGTTTATCATGCAAAAAATTGCCTAATTTTCACTTTACTTCTGTCGGCACTGTACTTTTTCGAATCACAACACACATCTCTACTGAAGGAGCTTTTCCTCCCAATGTACACTATTATATTGTTGAGAAAACACGCGAAAATATCAATTAATTTGCGAATTCACAGCTCTGAATAGTTCTATTTGCCATTTGACAAGTGAAATTTCCCCTCAGATATATCCAGTGAGGAGAAGAATTTTTATTAGTACACTGGAAGTCGGCGTCATATTTTAGTCGTAGGCGGGTAATCTCAGAGTTATTATGACGCCAAATGACTTCCGTAATTACCGTCATATTATTCCCCACTTTCCGTCATTCGACTCTCTGACGACCGTCATAGGACCCGTTTTTGGAATCCAGAATACATACATCCAACGGTAATCTTACTCCAAATTGCTATTTGGATTGTGAAATATGTGTCTTTACTATCTCTAAAACATATTCAAAAATGAAAGAATTTTTAGGAGCCGTTTTCGAAATAAACCAAAAATATGCTTTTGAAGGAGGAGGAGGAAGGTGAGGGGAAAAACAAAAAAAATACTATCCTAGATAATGTTGCCTTATAAGGGGGTCGTTGAAGACCAGAAGTCGGTATTTCTTATCGTTTGGCCTCTAGCAGTGCCACAAGTTGAAAAAAGTGGATTATATTATTGTTCTCTTCTCGAGTTCGAGCAGTAAAACAGGGGAAAAAAGCATAATTTCAAAAGCTGCCCCAATTCAAAGGTGCCCTACTTCCCCTACAGCTCACGATGGGAAAGTTAGAGAGAATATCATAGTTTTTCATATACGAAATACGAAATTTCAAGATTCAATACGAAATTTTATTGAAATTGAAAATGAGGATTTTGAGATGTTTCTGAGATCAAAATTTAGAAAAAATGTTTTTCGATTTTAGCACCACTTGTTCACAATACTTATGTTGTTTCGAAAAGTTATAGCATATGACTTCTCAATTATACTGTCCATTAATTATGACTTTCTGTCAATTATATTAATGTTGCAATTTATGGTCATATTCCTACACTGTTACAATTTAATTTTTACCGATTTAGAATCGATTTTGGCGATTTCCACTGAACTGATTATTAGATTATTAAAAATATTACGAAAAATAGGGTAGATCTAAAATAATTTAATTTTCGACAAGAAAAAAAGAGATAACAAGCGTCACTTCTTTGCAAAATGCTCGACGTCACGAGATAAAGCTCTGTCTAAATTACATTCTTGCACAGTTTTCGGGTGCATACCGCTTTACTAAAGATTCAAAGAACGGTTATCATTACCGATTAAGACCGATGTGTCCAGATTGGAAATTTAAAAACATCTCCAAAAAAATTAAATTCAAGAAAATTTATTGTAAAATTGACCGTTCAACGACTTTAAGCTTTGGTTTTGGAAAATTCTACGTTAACACTTATTTCGGATTTGATTAAAAAAATTGTAACAAATAATTTATATAGGGTAAGTGTCAAGTTTGAAATGTAATATTTTTAATACAAATTGATTTTTTTATTCTTTCTTTTGTAAGAGTGTTGCTTGGAATCTTGTAAAGAGTTTACCGTCTCTATTTACTCTAAAATCATTCTTAATACATTTTAAAATGAATAAAAATATAGACTTTGGTGCCCTATTTCGGCCACCTTCATTCTCATAGCTCCTTGCCCTTCGGGAATTCTTCCAATATCTTTTTCATGTCATCTCGTTTGTCGAAGCTATATTTTTTGTTATTCTTTTGCATTGTATAATCTTTAGAGTACGTAAAATCTAAAAGTTTATGGTAATTCGAGGAACAAAAAAGGTGGCCGAAATTGCAAGCTGGCCGGTATTTGGCACACTTACCCAAGGTTGTGAATGATGCGATTCTAAAATTATTGCCTGAAATGGAATTAAATTTTCAAATTCAACGGAAAAAAACTTATAAATTTCCCTAAATACTTATTCATCGATGGAAGATTGAATAAAAACCACCTGTGAGTGTTTCCGCGATATTTTCCTGCATCGTCATCCATCCAATGAGCTGTGGGGCATTTTTGCTGTCACACGCGGGGGTGGTTTTAGTGGATGACTAAATGGAAATTCCGACGCCGTCGCCTTTCCACCCTCTTCGGGTACAATGGAGGGGTGACAACAGTATAGTGTTTATAGCCGCTAATGCTCTTCATTATTGTTCGATCATGAGAAAATTATTGGGGTGGATTATAATTTTCCAATGTGCAGAGCATGACGCTTTTATGGACAATAACGTGCGCGAGGGTGAGGTGGTCCCTTTTTTTACCCCCAGCTCAGGACTATGGTGTAGCTCTCCCGCGAGTTCTCCAGAGATGCAAAATACTGGCTTCGCGCTAGTATATTACATAAATCCCTGGGACTCCCTCCTGAGAGGGGTTGGTAAGTGGCTCGAAATTGAGTGTGAGCAAATATTAGAGAGTCTGGGTTCTGCTCAAAATTTGTGCGCGCGTTGGACAATTCTCGCCCGCCAACGGCAAATTCCCTCATTTACTTCCCACTGCAATCATATTCTCACTGCCATAGACGAGGGTGACAACGAATGAGGGATTCGTGCTGAAAAATGTGATGAAAATTAATGAATATGTAATGGACGCAATTCACAGAAGAATGACATCCGGTTCTTTACAGAATGATTTGAAATATATCGCTACTCTGTGCACTTCCCTTGCAAATCTCATCCAAATTAGCCGACTGTGAAAAAAAATTGAGGAAAAAATTGTACAATATTCAGAGCAATTTGGCGGAAAGTGATCTGACGAAAAAGGCATTGAGGTGTCAGGATCGGCTGATATTGTGGATGAAAAACTCCACAAAAGTGCAGTCATTAAAATCATTAGGTCATCATTTTATTTTTTAAATGCTTATTCATGAAATTAATGATCAGTCTGCCGAAAGTGCTCTTTTGATTTACAATTTTCAAAAGAAAAAGATAAGCAAGTGACTGGAGTACGATCCTCACAAGAAGTCAAGGAATAATTAACGGTTCGTTAATTTTATTTTGAAATTTGTTTTTGCTTCTTAAATTGCTGACACTTCAAATTTTGAACGGAAAAGCTTCTATAACATTTTTTTTTGGAATGTGAGCTTAAGTCGGGTCTAATTTTAGTAAGTCATTGGAGATAATTTAACAAAGATGCACCTTAATTCTGAAACAAAGAAAGCTTAAAGATTTTTGTTGAATATTTATTATCAAAATTGAAGAGTTAGAATTCTGAGTTAAAGGCTACTGACGCTTGATCTATCCCAGTCTTATTTTGAATTTTTGTAAGGTAACCTAAAGGGTAACTGTACCAAATATCGGCATAGTGGTATACAAGCGACAGAATCTTAAGTTTGAAATGTAATATTTTTAATACAAATTGATTGTTTTCTGTTACTTCTTTTTCAGCAGTGTTGCTTCGAACCTTGTAGGTAGTTTAACGTCTTTCTTTTCTCTAAAATCATTCTTAATACATTTTAAAATTAATAAAAATATAGACAGAGCTTTAGGTAATATTTCTGCCGCTTTGATTCTCATAGTTCCTTGCCTTTCCGGAATTCTTCCAAAGTCTTTTTACATAATCTCGTTCGTCGAAGCAAGATCTTGCATTTTTTGCAAAATATAATTTCTAGAGTATGAAAAAAAAATCATGGAAATTTGAGGAACAAAAGAACTGGCCGAAATTGCAAGCCGACCGAAATTTGATACAGTTACCCTATCTGGAGATTTAAAATATCTTTCCGACCAGCTTTAAAGTTTCGTTATTGTGTATTTTGTAGTTTTCCACTTTAGGCCTAAAGAAATTTGGTACTATAAAATTAAGGATCTTTATTGGACAAAATGAATTATTCCTTGACCAATTAATGGCGTTTCGAACACCGGTGTCCCAAAACAATTTTTCTTTACTAAGTATAAAACGTTATTTTGTCTTCCAAATTGGCAGGAAAATACGATCTTGTTTTTTGGATGCCGGTGTCCCACTGTATCATAAAAAGCCGATTTGGAGATTGAATGCTCATAGATTTATCTTAAAATTGAAGAGATAAGGAACAAGATAGCTCTTTACTTGTTCTTTACAATTACGTTATTGGAATTATTTGCGAAATTTTTTAACTTAAAATACATTTCAGAGTTTGTTTATTTTATTCATATAGAGCAGAGGTGTGCAAAAACCGTTAAAACCGAATTAACGTTAAAATAAGTTTGTGTAGTAGCGTTTTGACCATTGACGTACATGTTTCATTTGACGTTTATTCGGTTTCAACGGTTCTTGCACGCCTCTGATATAGAGAATATTTTCTCCATATACATCATAATGATCTTGAAAAATTTCTCTTATGCCCTAGACCTAGACACACTTACGACTTAAGCGGAGGGACGATTTAACGTAATTGTAATCAAATTAATGATTTTACTAAATTATGATCAGTTTCCCACTAACCAAGGAGTTTCTCGGCTTAAGCCGAGAGGCCGCTTAGTCAGAAACTGATGGAAATGTAATCTGATCTTTATTTTACATTAAGCCATCTCTCGGCTTAAGTCGTAATTGTGTCTAGAGCACTACTGTTTTTCAAAGGTAGAGGTTACATGGCCATAGAAAAATATTTGTCAACTAATTAAGACAATAGATTTGTTTGACAGATCTTTTATCATCAGAATCGTTCGAAATTAAGATGAAATACGGTTATGAAACAATAACGTTAACATAAAACATTTTTATTTTTGTTAATATGACAATATTCAGATGAAGAATATTGATAATAATCTAACATTCTAATGAAAAATAGTAAATTTTGTGTCTCTAGAAATAATCTCATATTTAAAATAAACTTTGTGACCAAAGTAAGAAGTTTAATATGATTTAATAAGAGCTCAGTTCGTTTTAATCAACTATTAACAAGCTTTCAAAATTAGATCACTTGTAACACGTTAAACATTATTTGTACTTCGTAACTTTAATTATAGGAACTAATTCCATGGTGTTTGAGAAAATTTCTTATGGAAAAATTTCTTTGATGTATTTCAAAAATTTATGGTATTTTCACTGAAACATAACTCTCATAAAAATGTACAATATCAATCGAAATCTCTCGACAAAATCAGTGCATTTTCCCATGAAACCGAAAGAATGCTTAGCGAATGTTTGAAGAAGTGAGCAAGAAGAAATTTCCGTTCATGTTGATAATCTGAAAAGATGGGAGGCATATCATGTGCGATCGGTATTACTCAATGATTGATAAAGTGAAAATTCTATACAAATTGAATTGGGAATTGATTTTCTTTACATTTGTAAGATACAAAAATCTTGGAGTGATGATTGATCCTATTGTTTGCGTGTGCGTCGTGCTTCCTCCTGCCACCGGAAACTTACGCAACGGATTTGTTTGTTAAGAAAGAAACGAATGAAAAACTACTAGCAAATTCCATTGATGAAAAGAATGATTTTCAAATTTAAACGCAATAATTCAAATTGTAATTAAAATGCCACACACAATCAACATTTTTTCCCATCAATCCCAACAATCCAATAAAGAGGGAGCTTTTGCATGGTGCTAGAAGAGTCATTCTCTCAAATAATTTGAAATTCTTCTTCTTTACACACTCTGGAAGAGGCGGTGAAATAAGAATTTTTCACAATGAAATTTCTATCAATGGGAAATTACATTTGACTACTTCCATGAATGAAATTTCGTGCTACAGAATTGAGAATGAATTTACTCACACACATTGTTGACAAATTGGCGCGTAATTATCATTTGTCAGCGGGTGACCTTATCGAATTTCCGGGTGGGATCTATTGATCATTAAATGCAACATCGGGAGAACAATGGCAATAGCATATAACACACAATGGACCAGGAGAGATCATTTCACCTCAATTCTGTGTCGAATTGTGCAGAATGGTGAACTGGATGGCCGCAGAAAATCAATCATCCCCACTGATGATATTATACAATCTGGCCATGGGAACGATCACCAAGAGATCATCGATCGTTTGCCTAAGAGAAGATTCCTCTTATAGAAATTAGTCAATTACAGTGATAGTAAACAAAATTAGGATAAAATATCCCAAGATTTCCAGGAGCATTTCCACTTAAATATCGCTCTTCAGATAGCGATCACACCTTTTAACATCCCAAAGAATGATCACATACAGTAGCACGATCATGTCATAAAATTTATCATCATCTATACTGGTATATTCACTTACACACATCTCAATCATGACTTAGTACTTTTAATTTTTCATAAATAATCTTCACCAGATCGCTTATTGTCTGCCTCTCAAGTTTCTTAAACTGCCTCACCATGGGCATCCCACAAAAAAAGAACCTGGAGCCTTCTCTCAAGTGCGGTACGCGACTCCATTAGAGAGGCAAAATGTTGATTAACTAATTAAAATGCGGCTTTGTTGGGAAATAAATTGTATGTTAAAAGGGAGTCGGGCCTGGGGTATTGATAAAAAAGAGCAAATAACGTAATATGGCTTGAAAATATTAACACTGAAATGTATTAATGAAAAAAAAAAACGCCACCGATTGATCGATATAATTCCATGGTGAGATTGATCGTTAGAGTTAGTGGTTATTCTTTGGAAGGAACAAAAATGACCGCCTTTAATCTTTAGAGTAAACTTTTAATTCACTTGTGAGTGTAGGAAATGATGATCGAGCATCTCGCAAAAGAGACAATCTCAAGTCTTGATGATCGAAGATTGAGACGCGATCACGATCACTCATCTTCCCGGCAATCTTGTCTATATCACCCTAAAGTGCATCTTCAAGTTGGGACATTTGGGAAGACAAAACATGCCAAAATATGCCAACTATCGCACTTTATCATCCAGAAAGGTTCTGTGTGATCAATTAAGATAATAAAGAAATAATAGTGGTAAGAACTAAGCAAGAAATTTAGTCTAATGGCCTCTACATTCTTGAGAAATTTATGTCCATATTTTACTGATTTTCCTCAGAAACGTAGGAAATTTGCTGCTGCAATCTGGACATAAATTTCTCTAGTAGAGGCCATTAGGCAATTTGCTTCTACATGGACATAACCTACAAAACCCCCTCCAATATTACAATTTTATTATATTTCGAAAGTCGCTCTATTTGTTTTTTCGTTTTTGATATCTTTGAATATCTGACGAATTTGCATCGTGAGTCCAGAAGGCACAGGAATTAAGAATGACCGGCCCCTCTACCCAACTTCCTTAAGAGCACACTTCAGATTTCCACAGCCACATCCCCACGTATACCCGCTTAAGAAAATAATTGCCAAGTATATTGTGTTGATAATAAAGTTTTACACTTAAACCTATACTTCGGGGGACCAACGCAATATGCCTTCGTCTGCTTAGAGTACAGGGACTCAGTGCTTGTGCTACTATGAATAGTAAGAAGGAGAGGAACTAATGGTTGAGATTCAGAATAGAATTCGTCTGCCTTACAACTTCACAGGTAAAACCTCCGCATGCGATGTGGACGAAGGAAAATCAAAAGAAATTTGGAGTTACAATATCAGTGTCAACCCTTACCAGATATAAAGTTTCACCGATTCCGTGGTTTAGGTTGAGCTCACCTACAGCATTGGGGCAGCCAAACTGTCTTAAAGCTCATTGTCAATAGAGCGGCAAAACTTCTTCCATAAAAAGATTGACACATAAGTATCATTCTTTAGACATAACGTCCTAGACACACTTACGGTTTAAGCCGAGAGACGGAAACTGATAGGGTTGTAGTCTAATTATTTAGTAATTAAGGTAATAATAATTTTGAGTATATTAATATTGGGTACCGGTGAGGGTCGGGAAAAGATGGGTCAGCTTAGAAAATTCTGATTTTTCCCAAAGCTTTCGGCTAAGACTCCATGACTTTCTCAATGGTCAAATCTTGTGTTTGTCATGAAGTCAGGGATTTGACAGAACAAGGGCCCAATAACTGCTACCATCAGGAGAGAATGAGACATATGGGAATGGAACAGTCGAGGTTCAGAATTTTCTTTCTCAAGTCAATATTTGAGACTTTTTATATAGGGTAAGTATGCCAAATTTCGGCATAGTTGCATGCAAGCCCCAAAGTCTCAAGTTTGAAATGTAATTATCTAATATCTTTAATAGAAATTGATTTTTTTCATTCCTTCTACTTTAGGAATGTTGTTTAGAACCTTGTAGACAGTTTATCGTCTTTATTTACTTTAAAATCGTTCTTAATACATTTTAAAATGAATAAAAATGTAGACATAGCCTTGGTGCCCTATTTCAGCCAGCTTCATTCTCATAGTTCCTTGCCCTTCAGGAATTCTTTCAAAGCCTTTTTCAAAGTATCTCGTTCGTCGAAGTGATAGATTTTGTTATTTTTTGCATTGTGTAATCTCTAGAGTATGCAAAAACTAAAAAATCATGGAAATTCGAGGAACAAAAAAGGTGACCGAAATGGCAAGCTGGCCGGAATTTGGCACACTTACTCTATCACTCTCAAGCTACTTTATCTCCCAAACAAGAGATCAAATCGAGGTCCCAATGAGTATATTCACCCCTTAAGGGGTAGTCGATGCTGCATCCACATTCGTAACGATATCTTTAGGACGTAGTTTAGGAGAACATTTCATTCATTTACCCCATTTTCCATTGGTCGGCAAATTTGTCATCTTGTATTAAATATTAATGCAAGTAAATGTAATTAAATGTTAAAATGAAATTATCTAAAGAGTTTAGTTTATTTCTTTACTGATTCCAGCTTGATCTCTTGAAGCTTGATGCGAGATAGAGAAGCAAGAATTCTCGCTCAATAAAAGGCCCATTTGTGACCACTCATTTAGCATAATTTGCAAAAATCTTCTTAAAGCTAGTTTCTGACTGATACGATTACGGTTTACTAGCCTGATGTTTAACTTCGCATGTAAATGTCTCATGCTTCGTTTTCGCATTTAACAATAACAATTTTTGGGTATTGTTACAATAGTGTTTAGGGAGTCCATATTTTCTCGTGATACCGATCAAAGTCAAACGATATGCTTTAGTAATATCAGTTAGATCAAATGTTAAGGTCAATGATAGTTATTTGAAATACCAACTCAAAATAGAGAAATTAATTACTGTCTCTCTTTTTGAGTTTTATCTTTTCAAAGCATAATCAGTGAAATTTGGAATTGCAGACAATCCAGTATTTTGGAGAAACCAATTTAGGGTTCGTACGTTACAACTTTCTTAATACCTGATAAAAATAAATTAAATGTAAGTTTGAACTTCTAAGTTGGTTTGCCTAGAATTCAACGTTGTCCGGAATTCCAAATTTAACTGTAGATCACATAAATTACAAATATGTAGCAAGATTGCTACGGGTCTCCCACCATTTTTTGGAGCCTGGAGCACCACGTTGGAGCCTGGAGCACCCTTAATCGCTTATATCCGAGAGCGAGCCCCATTGTCCATTCCAAGACAGCCACGAATCTAGCATCCTCCTCGCTTCACTAGTGAAGACCGACTGAGGACTGAGGACCCGATTTGATGTCTTCGGAATAACTCGTCGAGTACTCACAACCCCATCTAGCGGAACTATAGCAATATCGTAACTTGAAGTTAGCAGCCGTTATAGCACCCCTCAAAGATACACGCTAGCTGAACAGTGATTGGTACCGTTGGCTTAGAAGAGTCTTCATCAGGACGAGCTTTCTCCCTATAACTCATTTAGGCTCAACAGTCCTACTGCAAATATTGATGTCTCAACTATTCAATTCTCCTTGCTCAGGACAATTTCCTTTAAAACTCTGTATTTAGTTGGAAAATTATTATTTTGTTTTGTAGAAAATTTTAAAAATCATGCAAATTAAACACCTCAAACGCCTGACGATGATGGAAATCCTAATTAGTCACCACATAATTGTCTTATTGGTTTCCATTTCGTGGTCTGAAAGTGGAGAACAAACACTTTTAATGATAATCCCCGCAGAGACACAAGCATCGAGCTTGGAACTTGTATGGGTTGGAATTTAGAAGCCATACCCTGGTTCCGGATTGAAATTACAATGGACAGGAAAAGAAGAATACAGAATCCACTAAAAGAATCAGGGATGATGGTGAGGCAAAGTGTGTGCTAATTAATTTCCATTCGATGGTAATTTGGTAGAGGGGGGCACTTGAGGGGAATGACGAGGCACGGAGAGAAGGATTAATTGTTGGAATCATTAAACTCTAACCTTGTCAGAGAAGTAGCATCCACGGGTGCTCGATTGGGTCGCGACTTCAAGTGCAAAAGTGACGAGTCATCCGTGAATTGGCCAGCGCGCAGAAATAATTGCATACTTTGGGATGTTGAGCTGAAACTCCACCGATCGGACCACAGTACCAATCCAATCGCGCCGCATACAATATGAAATTATTAATGATTGCATTTAGCGGCGGGGATGGCGATCCAATGAGTTGCGGTAGCTGTGGCCAGCACAAAGTTAAATGCCGCTTATTTCAGAATTAAATCTCAATGCTTCACATAATAATCCATGAAAGACGTTGGCATCTTTGTCTCTGACGATGATCTCTCTCCTCTCTTCCTCTTATGCACCTCGGATACTTTTTTTCCCCACTGAAGTTCCTTTTATCTCGGCTGATTCCTTTGCATCCCGAACAATGGCCAGGTGAGCGGAGGACAAAAGAAGTCCCACAGTGAGGTGTAATTTGTTTGCAATAAATTGTTCATCTTGCAGAGATACTCTCCTGATGACTCCTGCAATGCTCCCATGTGAGAAAGAGATCTTGGAGCGGAAAATGTATGTTGTGGAACGTCTAGTTGCAATCATTTGATGCTTAATTTCAATATATTATGTGTTATTTTTATTCATTCAAGCCCCGCATTCAACAATGAACCAAAACTAAATTTTGATTGATTACAGAAATAATTTGATAGCTGCCGGTGAGTCCATGTCGAGGTTTTTTGTCCGTTAATGGACGATCTAATTAAGTGCCACTGTTGTGTTGCCGCGAAACGATCATTCGACAGGTTTGTATGATCAGCCGTATACGTCTTTTTTTTGCTGCCTCCATTTGGGTCCACACACCTCACCTCCTCCATACCTTGCGCTCTCCCCCTCCAGGTTCTTTTGATAGAAAATTTACATGGCATTCATCGTTTAGGAGTGAAAGATTATTCCGCCGATATGGCTGTATGAAAAGCGAAGTGATTCTTGGCTGAAGGAGTTCAATCGTGAGATGAAAGATTTCCAAAGTCCCAGAGGAGCGCTTCGTTCATATCCCAGGCCGACAAAAAGATCCATTGAACACCAATTCAAAAGTCCAGCGCGCGGGAAAAAGAAGCGGAGGAGGAAACAGCGCGGTTTAATGGATTACATGAAATTGTTTTCTTTTTTGTCTAACTCATCTCCTCCCAAGATTGTCCACATAAATTATGTGATGATCATGACAATTTTTTTTTCCTTCACTCTCACTCCGATCGATGTACCAATGACGTCCCTGCTGATGTATGTCTTCATTAACTCACGATGAAATTAAGGTGTTTCCGGTTAGAGAGGCCATCGCGTAGAATATATGATATAATAATGTACACTTAACAGGGCAAGAGATTTATTATAACCATCTTCTTGATTCGGCATTCTTTTGTACCAAAGAGTGTAAAACTCTCTTGTTTCAGAGTTCGGAAAAAAAGCAGCACACCATTGGGTCCCAAACGCTTTTCCATGACTCACAAATAGCTCTCCCCTAAGTGTTCCCGCCACTAATTTCATACATCCAGTAATTGGGTATTAATCGTCGACGGGAAATGAATGAATGGGTGTTGGAGTGATTTGTGATTACTATTTAGAAATGATTTAGAAAATTGCTTCTTCAATCGTATGTCGATTATCTGCCTTTTAGCCGTGAATATTAATGCCGAATATGCTGGATTTTTTTTAACTTCGATACTACTGGCGATTGTTTTCCCCGCACAATGGATCTTTTGGAATTCCATAAGAAGGAAAATTTAACGCTTTTGATCTATACAACGTATGATTGCGGATTAAAATTTTAATTTTTGGTAAGATTTATCTTTAATTCTTAGCCAAATTGATTTCAAATTGTATATATGAAACAAAATAGCAGATGAAGATATTTTTGCCAATTTTGTAGGATTAGGGTAAATTCAGCTAATTCAAAAGTTGCTCCAAATGGAAATTTTTCTCTATTCCAAATGGAAACGTCATTGTTTTCATGATAAATACAGTACTAAATTATTATATTTATATATTTTCCGTACCACAGTTTCATTATTTAGTTAATTTTGCTCCAAATAAAGCAAAAATCCATTCATATTCACATATTTTAATTTGTTAATTTCTCAGAAAAATTAAAAGTGTACCTTTTCACCATCGAATTTTTCATAGATCGACCATGTTTTCCAATGAAAAACACAATGAGGTGACTGTTGTTTATTCGTTTTGTTTAACATTTATGTCATATTTCTGGCTAATTTTAGTTAAATTAAGTGCTAATCTTTATTGTTAACAATACGTGAAGTTTTCAAATGAAATAATTGCCTATTTCGTGAACAAAAAGGGTTTTTCTGAAGTGTCTGCAAATGCTTCAATAGGAAACCCCGAAAATACATTTTTTTTGGAGAGATTTTCTTATAGTTTTAAATGGGAAAGGAGAAAAGACCAGGAATAAGAACAAATTTTGCACTCAAGAGCAACTCAACAAGGTTTTGGAAGCCTTTCGTCGCGGTTTCACTTACACTGTTTGTCTCCGATTAGAAAACTTCCCTTGTCTCCATTTGGATTAATACGTTTCCAATTGCAGCATTTTACACTCGCGTATTTTTCTTGTATTTAAGAAGTTTTCAAATTATATTTAAAGAATTTTCACTAAACAGCAACATTCTAGAAGAGTCAAGGAGCAAATTTATGTAATTGTCTTCAGAAAAAATATGAACTTAATGTGTTGAATCTTCTGTCAAAGTTAAAGCGTCTGGAAATTTTTTTTAAATTAGGACATTTACCCTACTCTTGGATATTCTAAACTAAATATAATAACATGATGATATGAATTTGGCTAATATGTAAATGTCCTTAATGATTATGACAGTTACATAAAGGTTTTACATTTTCTCTTTGAATGAAACATCTCCGTTTTAGGTTTAGAATTTACAAATGTTGGATTCCAATATTTATCTACTAATATGGAACTGTTAAAGGCTTTTTTTATGATTTTTGGTTTTAATGTCACGATGATCCGGGATATAGAAACTTCGTATTTTACATTTCGTATTTTACATGTTCGTATTGCACATTTCGTATTCTAGTACATTCGTATTTCACGTTTCGTCTTTCATTCATTTTGCACAAAAATTGAACAGGCACTACTGAGAACTTTCCAAAAAAAGCACAGAAAATTTCCCTTTGTTCAAACAAACAATACTGATAAATTAGAGCTTGAAGTTCCACTTTAAACCCCATAAAACTGCTATTCTATTATTTTATTGGTTGATATGTTTGTGTGAAATGTATGGCAGACGAAATGCTCATTTTTTGTACAAATTGTATGAAAGACGAAACGTGAAATGCGAAATGGTAAAATACGAAATGTACTAGAATAAGAAGTTTCCGCAATACGAAATGTGCAATACGAACATGTAAAATACGAAATGTAAAATACGAAGTTTCCGTACACCACTTATGTCCAGATTGAATAACAAATTCTATTATAATTCCAAAGGGGTGGCAAAGCGTCCGAGGCTTTTCGAGCTGCTCGAACTCCAGAGAAAGAGCTCTGCCTTATATACACTGTGAGGAAAATCCGAAAAAGTTAAAATAACATTCCGGAAATGTTAATTTTACCCTGCAGTATTGATCCGAAATTGGTGTAAATTTTATGCTTTTTAGGTGTACTAGATGTTAAAGTTACCCTTTTTCATGTTAATTTTACCCTTAAAAAGGTGTAAAATTAACATTAAAAATGTTGATATATTTTACATCTAAAAAGTGTTAAAGTTATGAGGAAAAACAGTTAATCGCATCCCCATTTTTTCTCAGTGTACCTTTTCGTAATTTTTACTGGTGCATATAAAATTATTGTCCAATTTAATTTGTCTATAAATCATCACAAAATCATCTTGAAGTTGAAAATTATTCAAGAAGAGGGTTTCAAAACAATCATTAACCTTTTAATTAATTAATTGGCCAATGCGGATGAAAATTAGACTTTAAAAATGAACGAAATCGCCAGGGCCAATTTTTTGTAAAGTTAGAAAAACTTCATCAACCTAAAGAGATTAACTTCGAGATAATGTCATTTGAAGAGGGGTCACTGAAGACTGGAAGCTGATATCTCTTACCGTTTGAATTTTATATGGGTCAAAAGACTGAAAAAAGTGCAAAAAACAGTATTTTTAAAATAGAGCTATTATCGTTACTTTCCCGATCCATCACCGATTGCGATCGAAACAGTCGGGTTCAGAATTTCAAGAACTTTCAAAAAAGTGCAAATTTAACCAAGTTCGTTGAAAATTAGGCTTTCCAGGGTGGTTGACCTTTGATCTTGAATAATTCAAGACAGCTATTTTTCCGGTGATAAGTGTTGAAGGACAAAATGTTCAGTTGGACTATCTCCAATAAATATCCAAAAATGAACGAAATCGCAAGGGCAAATTTTTTGAAAAGTTAAAAAAACATGTTTTTTAAGGGGATAGAAGGGGTGGGGGTAATTTGGGTAAGTTAGTTCGATAGAGAATGTTGACTTGTGGGGGGGGGGTCACCGAAGACCGGAAGTTAATATCTCTTAACGTTTGGCTGCCAGGATGGAGAGAAGTTGAAAAGAACACGATTGTTAAAACTGCTCTCTCTTGGAGTTCGAGCTGTTAAAATACTTAATATAAAAAATCAAAATGTCGACTGTTTATGTTGGCAAGAATTGGGGTGGAATTATACTTATTTCCACCACTGTATTGATAAGTTTCGATTTTTTTCTTTCATTCAGATGGCCTATGCAACCTGAGAAAGAGTTTTCCACAGTTTTAATTGTGGAGGTTGGTTACCAACGCTAAGATGGCGGTGGTCGCTATTACTGAAATTCTTTAAGATCTGTATCTCTAAAATATGCTTTCAAGAGAACTACCTCAAAAGCAGTTAATTTGTCAATATAATAAAATTGAAGTAAACTGATATTTCACTTCAGTGATAAACAACGCAAAATTTAATCATAAATTATTATTGATTAATTTATATATTAGAAACCAAACTTGAGATATCAAGAATATTCGTATTTTTTGGTTCTCCTTATGTCATCAATATTTTACTAATTTTAATATGATTTCCTTGATTTATTGATTTTAGCTAACCAAATTTACAAAAGTAAGTGCGGATTCGCTCATTCCCTGACCTTTCCGGGAGCCTTTCAGGGCATTTCTCGCTACATTTCTTTCGTAGAGATGATGCTCCTTTGTTTCTCCAGGCATTTGTCCAACCTAGTCATCACAAAAGCTAAAACTTCAAGAAATTTCGTGAGAAAAACACCTGTCCAAAATAAGAGCCATCACCTCACTGGTAAATGTCTTAAAACATTTCCCATTTTTCACATGAAAAATTTAATTCACAAGGCAAATCTCACTTCATATCAAATGTACAAATCACCACTAACGTGAATCAACACAATATTCAATGAATATTCAATAATATCACTCAAAAAAACCGAAGAAACATTGTTAGTTACTTCACCACAGCTAAATAAGAACTGAAGTAAACACGAAGTTCTGTCATATTTCTCGTAAGCAATTGCTCACACTGAATTTTCAACAAAGCAATTTCAACTCAAATCATATTCAAAATTTAACGTATTTAGTATTAAAATCTTCCAAAAAGAACAAATATTTAGATAGAATTCATTATTCATCAAATATTGGAATAAAACTCCATCATTTTAATCAGTTTATTTTTAGTGTCCAATGTTATCCTCAAAGTGTCCAAAATAAGAAACTGGACAAAATTATGAGCCTTTCCCCTATAGTAGAATTATTAATCTTAGATTCTACATTCGAACGATTCTAATTGTAAAAAAAAACTTAAAACAAGTAATAAATTCTTAAGACACGCACCTCAATAAGATTGCCCATTTAAATATTGCATATTTATCTATGGGATTATGTGAACTTTGGAATTCCCATTAGGTGTATTTAAGAATACTCAGCTTATCTAACAGATCTAAAAGTTCTCGGGAAAATTCATTGATAAAATTACGTTGCTATTAAATTTGAATATTTAAATAATCTGCTATTGTGTGCAGAATATTCTTAAATCAATTTGTAGTTCTAAACACAAGATAAGGCAAATAACTTGATGATAATTACATTTATCAAGAATTTCAATGAAACGTGCATGAATTGCATAAATGCCAATTGACTAAGTTATCGAGAAAAATTGAAAGATACTGCGAGAGAATATGCATATGTATTTGTTTGTGCATAAAAATGATATTTCGCAAACTGTGTCTCCATAATTGTTTGGGACAACATCAATTGCGAAGGTGATGATGTGCTTATCTATGTTGTCATGTGAATTGAGTCGGTTATTCAGGCGCAATTGTTCTGCAATTGAGGCGAAATCTGTTAAGAAAAGTACTGCAAAATGACTCTCAATGGAATTCTCCAAGACGAAATCTATCACTCTCTGGAGAGGAGATGAATGGTGTGCAGTTTTCACCTGATGATGGAGACTAATGCAAGGTGCCATGAATGAGCTGTATATCGTACATTATCTCATGGTTTTACAGTGTACCAATTAATGTATTTAAATATATCTCAAATTGTGTTAATTGCGTTTTTTCCCTTCTATCTTCACTTCACAAATAAATTAAGACGGAAATTAGTTTGAGAAATTATAAAGTTGTATCATGCAATGATGCTTGAGATGGGGCAATATGATAATTCGCTTCCCTATAACATTATTGTCTCGAATATCAGCCGTCATGGCTCCCATGCAAAAAAAAACAACAGTCTTCCACATTGAGGCATGAGATCAAGAAAACACTGTTCTTCTCTTTGCTATTTAGTTACTTAATAAATCCATTTAAGTGGTAGAAAAATTAAAAAAAAAAAAGATAGTATTTCCCACTTCAACAGAAAGATCAATTTTTTATCATTAATCATCGTGGACGCTTAAGAAAAAAACGTCATTAGATCACGACATCAATTAACGTTGAAATTGTTTAGCTACCCTTCTGCAGCTTCGGTGTGTCTGTGAGATCTGGAAGATGGAACGATGCAAAGTGCTTGAGAGATCAGAGGCGTGGGCCGACGCGACGAAAAACGGCTGTCACCAATTCACTATCTGATCTCCGGCCGGTTTAGTTTTTTTCTCCACATCAAAAATATTTGTGGCATATTTCAAAACAGTTGAGATTAATTTCTTGAATAACAGAGTAACTTAATCCTCTTGGTAATTTTATAATGAGCATAACATTCTGTTTCACGTGACTCAAGTAACTAATTATCCATATTACTGTAACAGATATTCAGATATCTTCTACAAATATGGATGCTTTCCGGGAAACTGAGATTAGTAGTGTGCTCCATATATTGAAGATTATAAAATTATTGTTGCAATTTCAAGCTCAAGTTCCTTAATTATTTTTAATGAATTGCACTGTAGTATACATTAATAATGAATAATCATAAAATTTTAATATGTTTATATTATGTTTTTCACATGTCTAGAAACAAAAATGGTCAAATATTTCGACTTTGGTTAATGAAAAACTTCACAAAAATTCAAATAAAATTCAAACTTGTTTCTAATTTGTTTTTTTTTTCGGAGTCAAAACAACGCCACAAAGTAAATCAACAAACTTAATAGTTCTTATAAGTTTTTAAAGACTAGATATTACTTCCATTTGCTGGGAAACATATCAGATCTTAATTAATTTAAATAGCAAATTTTATAAAATCAAATTTTACTGATTTTTCTTAATTTTTAATTAATTCTTTTAATTAGAAAAAAGAAAACAATTTTATTAGTCTTGCACACTTGACCTAAGAGCCAAACGGTTTTAAATTTTGGTTTTACGTGAAAACCACCAAAGAAGAAAAGGTTTCATCTAACAGGACCTGTAATTTTTCAAATTTTTAATTGCACGAAACCAATTTTTTTTTACATTGATAGATAATAGCATTTAGGGCATTTGGCTGTTTAGCATTCTACAGCATTTATAGAGAGAATAATTGAAATAGGGATTACAATGGACTTTTAAGTTCTAAAGTCCATTGCCTATCTTACATGAACTATTACAAGTGTTAATAACATCTTAACAAACTTCCGCTCCGTCTACTGAAAGCCAAAAAAGTATATTTTCTTGTATCAAGAGTCTCAGAACTTGGGAATAAAAATAAAAATGCTCTTTTTATAGGACTATGACAGTATCAATCCTCACATATTTCTTAAAAACTTAGGATCTGATTAATCAAAATTGCGATCTCTTAGAGACGCGCGAAAGGAGGATTATACAGCTGATTTTTAGCCTTACAAGAACTTCGATTTCGTATCTTATATAAAGGTTCTTACATTTTAAAACAAGTGTAGGGGAGACTGGGGCAAAATTTCTCAAAACGAAAATTTCAATATTCACTATTTTATAAAATAAAAGAGACTGAGGCTTGAAATTTTTATTATAGATAGCCTTCATGAACCTTCTTAAACATACAAAGATTCAAGGTATTCGAGGAATGATTATGTAAAATAAAAAATAATGAATTTTTGAGCCCTATTTTTTGAATATTTGGCTTACAGAAAATATCAATATTGATTAGCTCAATTTAAGCACATTTCTCGTTAAGATAGAAAAAAATTATCTTCGACAAAGTTGTAGAGGAATAAATTTCCTATAAAAATATGTCCATTTGATATTTTTAACGTTTTCGAGAGTAAAACGTCACAAATTATCCGAAGACTGACAAAATTTGCCTCAGCAATTTTGAGAATCTCCACAAAATCGACTTTTAGAAAATAATTCGAAAATCACATTTCTTTCGAGATAGAGGAAGATAGTCTTCTGCAATGTTGCAGAGCAGTAAATTTTCTATAAGAATATGCTCATTATAAAACGTTTAAGGTTTCTCAGAGCTCGTGAAAGAATTAAATATGCGTTTTGACAAGTTTTGCCCCAGTCTCCCCTACATCAAAATTTAACATTTTAAAATAAATCATCCGCGAATAACCGCTGAATCGAAGGCATAGTAAATCGATTACTTTCTATGACCTCTGCCAAAAACTAAATGTCGTCACGTGCTCCATATTCTGGGATCTTGGGAGTAGATAACTTGGTTATCCTGGGGCTTATATCTTAGATAACGAAAACTTCTTCTTTATTTGAAGAATATACATAAAATCATATTAGATTACTATATGTGGAATATAGCTCATGGAGTTCTTGAGACATTTGCACCCAGGCTCCCAAAATGGGTTGTATCCTGAATCAACAATCTTTAATATAAAGGGGTGGTAAAACGTGCCGGGCTTTGCGAAGTGCTCGAACTCGTGACTGGGTAATATCTAAAACATATCCAAAAATGAAAAGAAAATCGTACTACGTGTTTTCCAGCAATCCCAAAAAACATGGTTTTGGAGGGGAATGGTCGGGGAGGGGAGGCAAATGAGGGGCATGTTAACGATCCTTGGGTCGATGTATGGGGGGGGGGGCCTCTTTAAGTCCCAAGTCGCTATCTCTAACCATTTGGCCTCTAAAGCTGGCGATAGCCGGACGGACAAACGGCGTGGCGACATTTGTCAAAAATCGTTTGAAACGTGAAGATTTGTTGACAAAAGTGATCTCCGGGGGGGGGGGGGGGGGGGGGGTGGAAGGTGGAAATTTGGGGGGGGGCGAAAAAAACGAGGGATTATTATACTGCTCTCGCAGTGGAGTTCGAGCAGTAAAAGGTGCAAATTAAAAGTCGTTTTGTATATAATTATATTAGAGTCTGAGAAAGGTATTGCTTACTTATTATATTATTATATTCATTAAGTTTTCTAATGAGGTCCTAATTTTTGAAAATATTATATTTCAATATATGACGATTTTCTCAAAAGCGTTGTTCTCATTTAACTTCACTTCTAAACTGCACTTCTTAGGCTACAATCAATGATATCATTGTAAGATATTTTCCTATATGATAAAGATACATAAGATATACAAGGCTTAAATGGAATTTCATAACGGTTGAGACAAAACCGTTTACCACATCCCTCACACTTTGTTCGGCCCACACCTCATTTTGAGACTCCTTCAATTGATGTCCTTCTGCCGGTTAAAATCTTTTGAGATGCCTTTTCAAAAGCGGTGAATTAAGTTTATTTCTCTTTCACATTGGTTGTTAAATGAAGTAGCTACTCAATCGCAAAGGGCACCATTTATCTCCTTGCGAAGACATCAAAACTGATGAAACGTCTCACCCAAAGCTTCTTTTTTTTCCCCATCTCCACCAGCCACAATAATTCCCTCTTCCAATCATTTTCAAAACATTTTTCCGATTGTACTGTGAAGATCATTTAAAATCTCTCGAGGTTGAATACAAAACGCGCACTTCTCAATGGACCTGAGGGACTCCTTGTGAAGCTGTGCTTCTGCTTCAGCTCAGGCGCAATGATGAAGAGAATCATTAACACTATAGGAGGGCCCCCATTTTATGTGATCGGAATTTTTATTCAATTGAACATCATCAGCAGCACTTCTATCATCGGTTTTATTGAGCCAAAGATTGATCTTTTAAATATTATTTTACACACGCGGGTGTGTGGAGGGTATCTGACTGAGCAATAAAAAATGTGAGTGAGAAGTCTTTTGGATTCATCGATGATTTTGTGATCTTCACAAATCAACACCTTGGGCAGGTTATATACAGGCAAAAAAAACATGACATCCTCTCAACAGATGCTCTGGAAAAATTTTAGGTGATTTGGTGGTGTATTGTAGTAAGAGAATAAAATAGAATTATAGAGCTTCAACGCGAGCCTTTCATTTTTCACGTGGACTTCTCAAGATCTCATTTCAAGGGGTTATTCAAATGGGAATCTTAGACCAAACGTGCAAATCAATTTTGATATAAAGGATCAGAATATTATTGATTAAATTTATTTGAAGATATAAGGTAAATCTAATGTCTGATGATCAATTTCGTCAATTTCTAAACATTTGTCACTAGTTCGTATTGTTCATGGAATAATTGACCTATTAATATTAGATCATACGCAAAATATTATAGCAAATATAAATAAATTGAATAAATAAATCTACCGGTCGAGCGAGAGTACTTTACCTTATTTCAGTAGTTCAAGAAAACTTAAAAAAAATTAGAAACCAAAAACGATATAAAAGTTCTATATTATTACACTGAGAAAAAAACGGCGGTGCGATTAACTTTTTTTCCTCGTAACTTTAACACTTTTCAGCCTTTTCAGATGTAAAAATATATTAACAATTTTTAATATTAATTCTACACATTTTTAAGGGTAAAATTAACACGAAAAAGGGTTAATTTAACCCCTAATACACCTGAAAAGCATAATATTTACACCGATTTCGGATCAATACTGCAGGGTAAAATTAACATTTCCGGAATGTTATTTTAACTTTTTCGGATTTCTTTCAGTGTAGCCTTACTTAAGCCCAGTTAGTATTAAATTTAGTACACCTAAGATTTAATTCTTTTTTCAATCAGTGTGAAAACAAAAAGGGAAACATTACATTATTATAAATATTAATTTAACAATTATAATTACATAAATCTATTGAATACTAGTAAATTAATGTGTTACTAAACTTCGAACAACAGACTAACTAACTTACAGTACATAAACTCTCCTTTTTGGAAATATATCGCTCCTTGGAAATTACAAGGGGCCAACTCACTTTTTGGCGATTTTCAGGTTTTATTGCACTCAGACAGAGAATTTAATAAAATTTCAGATGATATGAGTCAATAAATTTCGTTATTAGAAAAGTTTTTCAAAATTTTACTCTTTATGATTGCTTGCGCGGTTTTGTTTGAAGTCAAGGGGCACAAAATAGATTTATCGTTCAAATTTTTGTGAAACAAGGGACTAACTCAAGCAAGTTGATCCCGTGTCATTCTAATTTCATGAAAATTTGCGCATCATTTAGAATGACAAAGAGCTAACTCATAAAAAAACATATTTTGAAAGGTAAAAATATGTATGTTTCGATGTTTATAATAATGCTCATACAAATAGAAAAGAATTAAATTATTTTTATTAACATACTTAATTGAGATAATTATTTATACAAAGTTGAATCTTTCATGCTGTCTCCTGAAAAATGGCTCAGATTGAGTTGGCCCCTTGTAATTTCCAAGGAGCGATATACACATATTTTCAAATTTTTGTCAATTCAGAAAGTTGTTTCAGATACCAAAAAAAAACTGAAACTGTAGGATATTCTTAGTTTAGTACAAAGAAATTTTTAGAAATCCTTCAATGGTTATTGAATAACCATTCTAAAATGAAATTACGAGCCCCTTGTCCCATTCCTAATAACTGAGAGGGGGCTTTTCATCTCAATCCCAGAAACTCCCAGAATCATTGTCCATGAAATCGGTGGAGGATTTGAATGTTGATTGACGATCACACGTCAAGATTAACTAATATGCCCGAATCGATAATTTAAACCCGGAGATAATGATAATTTGATAATTATTGAAGACTTCTTTTCACACATTTTCTCTCACACATTACAATTTCACGTTCAATTATTCATATTCAATTTCAAATGGTTTACTTTTCGGGCCAGTGCCCATAAAAAAGGAACCTCTTTTAATACCTGATCAAGTGGAAGGCAATTCCACTCTTTTTCTTCTCCAGCCTTATTCAGACACTGCAACCTTACAAGTAATCTCAACCTCAAAATCACGGTATATTTAACGAGATATTCAAAATTTATTCACCTGACAAATATGATATTTGATGATATACAAGAAGTTGCCACACAAAAAAAAACTTGGTTCTCAGTGGGAAATCAGGGAAGGAATTGTCCATAAATCCTCGAGGACATTGAGGATTGAAGTGATGGCCAAGGGGAAAAAAAGACGTAATGGGAAACCTATCAAATAAATATTTTACACACCACTAGTGGTGTAATTTGATCGAACGATGAAGCCCGTTTTTCCATTTTTCCCACTCCCTCTGTGGTCACAGGGAACTTCCTGTTTTTCCCACACACACAATTTCATATATTAGAGGGAGCCCGAAAAGAGCACATCACTCACCAGAAAATAATTGAACTTTTCCATGCACTCAAGTGAAATACCACAAATTACATGTTGTGTGTTCCATCATTTGATATCTCATAATTGCAATCGGAAATTTTGTGCAATTTGTGTACAAAAAAGGAGTGCTTTTCACAATAACATCTCAAAAGTGCAGCCAAAAATGCTGCAAAATTACTCAAGTTGCCCATTTTAATTTGAAAAATGGAAACGTTATTGCAGACTTGAAAAGAATTACGAGATTAATCGCCAATGATAAGAAACTTATACTTGGTTTTACGTAATATTAAAGATTTAATATTTCCAGGTATACGATTATTACAATATTCCCTTTTGGAAAGGATTTTGGATATAACAAAATCCTTTCTAATAAATATACTACTTATGTTTTACTACACTGAGAGAAAAAAGAGGGTGCGATTAACATTTTTTCCTCATAACTTCACTTTTTAGGTGTAAAAATATATCAACATTTTTAATGTTAATTTTACACCTTTTAAGGGTAAAATCAACATGAAAGAAGGGTAACTTTAACCCCCAATACACCTAAAAAGTGTAATATTTACACCGATTTCGGATCAATACTGCAGGGTAAAATTGACATTTCCGGAATGTTATTTTAACTTTTTCGGATTTCTCTCAGTGTATAAATTTGTTTATTTTTGCTATAAAATTGATAAATTCAATTTTATTCTTTTTCGAATATTCTAAATCGATTTTAATTTTGTAATGTACAAATTAACGTAGTGTTTTTTCCAATTAATATTATTATTTTGAGGATATCGGTGTGTTAATGCCAAAACGATTAGATCTTTGGCGGAGAAATTTTTGCCTAGACTCTTTCAGTTGTGAAATGGAGTCCCGCCCCGCTTGGTGTCAAGAGATTAGACAGCCATAATAGGAACTTTATCAAATTTATTAAAACTATTTAATAAAAATTAAACACAAACATAAACATAATTAATATTGATTTTTTTCATTTAACTGTTTCAAATTAAAAACTGTAACCGCCACTGCAACATATTGGGCAGTATCATAATAAAATTGATGACTTAAGGAAATAAAATATATAGTAAAATATATAATTAAAAGAGAAATCACAAATTTTCAGTGCATAAAAATAGGGAAAAATGTTCTTGTCAAAAGGAAAATGAAAAGTTTTGAAGTCGTCTCGCAGATTTGGGTCTTCTTAAAATGATTCGTGATCAATTTTGAGTTATTTAATTCACTTACCAAATTGCAACACTTTTATGCCAAGCGCACAATAACTCTTGTTTTTAATTAATTACAAACAAGAGTTATTTTTCTTTTATGCCTTATGCACAATAACTTTTATTTTGTAAACATGTTATTGTCATTTCAATCAGAGTGAAGGAAACGAAAGTCTAGTCATCTCGCTCACTCTCACAGGGAATTTTGAAAACATATTTACAAACAATACTTACTGTGCGTTGGACATTAATTACAACAATTTGTTGTGCACAGTGGCCAAACAGCTATTATGGCTAGGCCCATTTCTTACCATTAAGGCACTCATGGACAGACTTATGTAATCAATTAGACTCAATTTATAATATTGTAAAAGTGTAAACCTGACCATACAACCTATGAAGGGGTTTTCCATCGTTTTACCCTGGAGGTTGGTCACCAACGCTAAGACGGCGATGGCCGCAAGGTACGGTGGGGTTAACATGAGTTATTATAAGTTATTAATGGTAATGAAAAATAAATACAATACAATACAATACATGTTTTCAAAATTTTCTATAAGTGTAAGCGAGATAACTAGATCTAGATCTCACTCGCTCTCATTAAAATGTGAAAAAACATGTTTACAAAACAAAAGTTATTGTATGCTGGGCATTATAATGACAATAAGTGAATACTTTATTGACCATTTCGAATTTCCTACTGAAAAACATGAAGTTTTCCCAGTCATAATGTTAATTTATCGATTAAGATTTTCGAAATTAAATAGGTGATAGGTATCTATAAAATTACAGAAAATTAATTTATTGATACTTTTTAAACATATGGTTTTCTTTTAAGAAAATCCAATTTTTACTTATTACAAATCTATTCACTTCCAACGAAATAGATTTATACTGACTTTTATAAGATATTTTGTATTATTGGAATTTATTAAAAAAAATTATACTAATGCTACCGAATTTAATTGAATATTTCTTTTTAGTTTTTCTTCATTTTATGTCACAGGGTCTTCTTAAGCTTATTGATACTTGTTTTGAGTTAGATTTGTATCCTAGATAAACTTCACCCAGTTAAGTTGAAATTCTTTACTTTTTAATGTTGAATAATGAAGAATGCAATTTAAAGGAATTATATGCGAAGCAACAAGGAAAAAAATGTTACTTTGCAATGTTCTAAAACTATGCCACCTTGTATATTGTTCTTACCCAATTTGTCTAGTAAGTTCTGTTGCTTATTCTTTAAAGTGGATTACATGTACTAGAAAATTTGTAAGATTTTAATAATAACTAATACACGTTTAAATATAATGATTTCGTGCACAATGATTTTCACATTGTTTAATGCGTAATGGGAGTGGTCTGCTTCTTACTAGATCAAAATTTTTAAGCTCCGTCCAGGATATTAAAGGTTAAAAGGAAATTTGTAACTCCCGTAGGGGAAGTGACGTAAAACGAAGTATGGCTTAAATTTAATAGATGGAATAAACACTAACTTCTTAGAGGGAAATCAATTAAAAAAAGTTCCAATAGGGTGGAATCACTTCTCGCCAATGCCCCACTTTTCGCCACTGAAATCGCTATTTTTTGCGATTTGTGAAATCATGAGCAGCAAAGTTCTTTGTATTTTTACTACTGCTACATATAGAATCGAAAAATAATAATTATTCGTTTTGGATTTACGATTTTGAGCATTTTTTAGAATAATATTTTAAATAAGTGCATCGAATCCAATATTTCTTACCAAATATACTTAAGTGTCATCAAATTTTCATCAAGCAAAATGTACCTTTTTGGATAAATAATCTGTATATTGAATATTTAATTACACTTGTAGAATAAATAAAATTTGTATTTAGTGAATTAATATTTCATTTTATATTATTTATATAGAAAAATTAGGCATGGCGAAAAGTGGTTACATTCTGGAATTGATATTACCACCTGTCGCCATCTCTTTTCAATAGGCAACGCTAACTTAACTTCGTAGATTCTCAGTTCTTAAATCTGCATTGTTTACTTTCTGCAATAGATCTATAATTTGATTTCTCAAATAAAAATGAAGAAAAATCATTTAATGTTGATCATGATGGATCATTAGATGATCATGAGGAAAAAGAAATGCTGAATGTATTCTTTTTATAACATTGCCTAAAATAATCGAGTTTGAACCTTTTCAAGTGGGTGGTGAGAAGTGGTTACAAAACTGGCGAAAATTGGTGAAAATTGGCGACAAAGTGGTTATTTTTGCATTGTTAATAAAAATCAGGTTTTTTTTAAGTAGTCCAGCGTTAAAGTCTAAGACAATTGTTTCCACGAATCTAGAGCCAATACATCTAAGTAGTTTTGTGTCAAATTTGAGTTGTCTTGTAATAAGAGTTCAAAAGTTATAATAAAATTAATTCCTCTTTTTCCTAAAAATGGCGATAAGTGGTTACTCCGCTCTATGTGTTCTCCGAGAAAAATGATTGAAATTTTTGTAATAATTTTATTCGGAAAATATCATAAAATAGATCATGATTTTATTATCTTCAATTCTGTGATAAGTATTTAAGTCTGATATATTTAATTCAATTTTTGAGGATTAGGTTCTTTAACCATTTAAGAACAAGTCATCAACTTTCATTAAAAATTGAAATTTCTTTTAAATTTTAATTTTGAATTTTAAGAAAAACTTCTTAAAACGAACATGAAATTTTATAGTGTTCTTTTAGCATCTTTTTTATAATGAACAAATTTTAAATACCGAATTGTAAAATATTAAATTAAGTCAAAATAGGAAATCTACCTTTATTTTTAAGTTATTTAACTTAATAATTAAACTTACCTAACAGATATGAATATATTATGCAATTTTATTGATAAGTGTTTTTTATATGTAAACAAAATGCACACAATTCTGAAAAATACTGTATTAAGTACAAACAAACCAAAAGAATTTTAATAAATGTTCTTCAATTTGAGTATGATTTGCTATTGGGTAATATTACTAATTTGCGAAATTACCATTACTTCGTTGTAAATCGTTAGAGAAAAAGCTTAAATTTTGACTTAAGCGGTAAATTACCGTTGTAAGATTTCTAAAAAAAACAAATAAATACTATATATTTAGATTAAAAATTTGATTTGAAAGACATGAGTGAAATGGCAAAATGAGACGTTTACTAACATTCCAAAATCTTATTGGTCTTACTGTGTAAACCTTTAACGTAACATTTTCACAGATAATTCCCAAAATTGTTGCGGCAAGAACAAGGAGTGCTTGAGAATCAATAAACAATAATCGCCTAAATTAGCGGAAATGTATGTTTAGAGACCAAAAGAGCCGAATTATCTTGAAAATTCTCTCGGTAACATCATTGAACAATCATCTCGACAGTGTGAATCGAAAGCTTTTACCGAAGAATTATCTCAAGGAAAAAGCTCAATTTAGTGTAGACAAAATCATTAATAATGGATCTTTTTCTCCCAATCCTCTTGGTGAGATCGTGAGAGAGGAATTCAAGTCCACCAGAAGTATATTGAATTCCTTTTATATACATAAAAATTCAATTATATGTCTTGAATGAAGAAAATCGTCATGAGGCCATTTAAAAAGAAGAGATATCTCTCTGAGGGCTTCTCTGGAGGGATTTTGCTGGTGGGAATTATGGTCTTAGAGAGTAATTTGCGGTATCCACGGGGCAGTGACCACAGGTGAAATTGTACTTGGAAGACGCCCTCCATCCCCAATTCGCCAAGGATTGTGTTGGCCAATGGGGAGAAAGATTGCCAAAGGGAAACCTACAATTACTTTAACATCGATTTCATCATCGACGATGGACGATCTTGGGCCTTAAACGTCGTTCTCTCATGTGCATCAACGACGACACCGATGACAACGGCATGTGCACTTTTATTCCCCATTCGTTCAACGGAAAAAATTAAATGAGTGGTTTGCCCAGAATGCACCTTCAATCAATTTTGTGGCCATGCATAGTGGGATTGTGCTTTTATCGAACGATCACCATATAATTTGAGGCGATTTATCGAAAATCACGTATAAAGTAAATATAATTCATTTGATTATATTGCAATTTTCCACCATCTTTGAGAAATACAGAGTCGTAGGATGGCAAAATGGCTTCGCGTCGCGATCAAATGATTATATGGGTGTACCATATAGGGGGTATAGGCAACCAAAGACTATTGCTCACATTATAATTTTCGTGAATAGGCAAAAGCGCAGATGCCTCCATGGTATGGTGTGATTGGAAGAATTGAATCGCCAGGTAAAATGATAAAATTGTCTCTTGGTGAAGAGAGAAATAACTATCTGAAAAATTTAATAGAAACATTCTACTTCTTGATGTTTTCTAATCATCACTTTGGGCTGCAGCACCCAGCATTCGCATGCAACATCATTGGCCATTCAATGCTATCGCCAATTATGCACGATCGTATGCGATCATTTCATTTGTGGTTGGATGATGAGAGATAAATAATAAGAAAAATCTCCGTGGCACGTTAATATCACATCGACACCGATCATTATTTATTAAATTGACAGAATGATCGATAATGACTATGAGAATAACATGAGCTTTTTTGTAGTTCTCCTCAATTCCATGCACAAATTATTTTATGAATAAAAACGTATTAAATTTCAGCAATAATCGTCTGCACGTAAATTAATTATAGCGCGAGAAATATTGTTGTAGCTCTTGGGGACGATCGTTGATTTAATTGTGGAACAAATCGATCAAAAAGAGAGGGAGATCAAACACTATATCGACCTGGTAAACTGATTCGAGTTTATGCATTGAGAACAGTACTCATTGTTGTCATTGATCTCAAGTGATCACCCAAAGTGATGCTCCGAGTGAATTTATTGTCGCTTTCATCAATCAGTGTCGTATTATTTATTTTAGTATTTTTAATTGCTTTAATTACACATTTTAAGTCAGAGTAATTTTCCCAATTTTTTCAATATTATGCCCAATGCACAATAACTTTTGTTTGTAAACATATTTTCAAAATTTCCTATGAGAGAAAACGAGATAACTAGATTTCTGTTTCATTCACTCTTATTGAAATGTCAAAAACATGTTTACAAAACAAAAGTTATTGCGCGTTGGGCATTACACGTTTTACTACACACACAGTAAAAAATTGTGTGAGAAATAGAGTTGTGTATGGGAAAAGTTGTGTATTGTCACAAGCATTTTGGTTGTAAATTGTAAAATTACTATCATATTTGTAGTACGATACTAGCATAGTGTTAGTAAAATTAAGTTTGTGTAATAAAATTTGTGTATGGGAAAATTTGTGTGAGAACTGTCAAAATTTCATTGTTTACTATTGCAATTTTTCTAAGATTTTAGTCATTTTTCGCATTTCTAACCATCTAATCGTCTTCTAGAATCATTCATTGGATTCTTAATATATGCCTCAATTGAAAAAATTGACGACGCAACTCTTGACCATTTGCTTTACAGAAATAAAGGAGACTGTGGTGCAATCGGAAAATGCGCGATCGTCAACGCTAAGCTTCTGGGATCAAGTTTCGGACTTAGTCTTAAATATTTTTCTTTTTTATTCTTTTTTTTTGTTCTCTTTTTGTTTTTTCTTTGTTGAATACACAGACTTTTCATAAATGATGCACATAAACCTGTATAGTCCTACATGTTCCTTTCTGTATTAAAAACCGCTCAAAAATGTTGTACGATCAAAATTAAAGAAAAGAAACCATTCTATAAAATACACCAATTAACAATACACAACTTTAAACCAATACACAAAAATGACAATACACAAATCTTACAACCATAATTCTCGTGCAAAAATTAGCAATCATAATGGTTGTAATTTTTTTTTACTGTGTAGTTATATTATTTCCTTGTGTTCCTTACAAGGATAATTGTGTAAATACTGTGTGTAAAATTCTGTATTATGTGTAACCTTATTTTAAAGGAAAACCATAAATATTAAGAAAATGTATAAGTCTATAAATCTTGAGAGCCCTGCTCGAAAATTCTAAGGTTATTTTTGTCCAATTTCCTTAGAATCTGCACAAAACCTCTCGTGAGACCACGAGATTGCATATGCTAATTAAAAAAATATATCAAGATCGAGAAAATCAGGGGTAAATTAATCATGACTATGAGCTTTAGGACAATCTAGAGAAATATTCTCGCCTAACTTACAAGGAATAATGTGTAAATTCATGTTTAATTAAAAAAACAAAAACTTTCGTACTAGGGTAAGTGTGCCAAATTCCGGCCAACTTGCAATTTCGGCCATATTTTTTGTTCCTCGAATTTCCATGAATTTTTAGTTTTTGCATACTCTTCAGATTGTACAATGCAAAAAAATAACAAAAAATGTCGCTTCGACGTCGAGCAAGATGATCTGAAAAAGACATTGAAAGAATTCTGGAAGGGCAAGGAACTATGAGAATGAAGGTGGCCGAAATAGGCCACCAATTCTATGTCTACATTTTTATTCATTTTAAAATGTTTTTAGAATGATTTAAGAGAAAATAAAGATGATAAACTGTGTGATCCTTATAAAAGAGTAACAAAAATATTCAATTTTTATTAAAAATATTACATTTCAAACTTGAGACTTTGTCGCTTGCATGCAACTATGCCGAAATTTGGCACACTTACCCTATATTCTTATCAAAAAATAAAACTTCTTCTAAAAAGCAGTGAAAATATTTATCCGATACTAGGTGATGCAAGCGACTTAATACACTTTGAGACTCTATGAGCATATTGTGTTACTTTTTCAGTAACACCATCCACCTTGGTGGGCTTGTCATGTCAAAAAATTGCCGAGAGGGAGCAACAAAAAAAACCAAGGGGGGTGCTCCTCATCAGTGCGAAAACCACTCTCGCGAGATCCCCTGAACAATCAGTCTCCGTGATATAATCGCACCAATTAGCCTGATGGCATTTTATGTGCGCCATTTAATGATGAGTGGTTTTGCGGATTCAAAATGCCACAAAGTGCAGTGCTGGAGACAAACAACTTGGCATATATACAACATAAAATAATTTGCGATTGAAATGAACGGGAAGTAAATGGCTTCCACCAATAATTTCTTACTAGTTTCTTATAAGCAATCAAAGTGGTATAAAATATCCAACGGTCATTCCTTACACTCACTAACTGTGACATTAAGTCTATAATCATTTAGAAATCCCAAACCCCTAATGCCGCGTGGTAGAGGAAGGCTTTCAGATTTCGCACACAATCTGGCTTCGAACACATCATATATTTTCTCATATTCCTTGACTTGATAGCACGAATTTTCTCACGAAATTTCGTGAAATTTTAGCTTTTGTGATGACTAGGTTGGACAAATGCCTGGAGAACCAAAGGATCATCATCTCTACGAAAGAGATGTAGCGAGAAATGCCTTGAAAGGCTCCCGGAAAGGTCAGGGAATGAGCGAATCTGCACGTACTTGGAGTATCGAAGTCAACTCACTTTAATGAATGATATGGAAAGTTTCCGGGCTTCTTGTGACATTCTACGTTTTCCTTACATGAACAGGAAGAGGACTTGGTAAGATTGGTTCATAAAATGAAGAACAATGGGCATCCTGTTGAAGTGGATTAGCTGTCCAAATTTACAGCCAAGTTGTCCAAATTAATAACCAAGTTGTCCAAAATAAGAGCCAAATTCACCTCTACATATCAATTCATTTTTAAACGTATTAAAACTAATTTTAGTAAAAATAAGACGATAAATAGCTTGCTAAGTTTCTAAACAACCCTTCTGAAAAGAGAGTAACAAAAAAAGTCAATTAGTATCAAAAATATCGCATTATAAACTTGGAACATCGATGCTTATAAGCAGACTGGGCAAAATTATGAGCCCTTACCCTATGAGAAAATATGAAGCGTTTCAAGCCAGAGTATGTACGAAGCCTGAAAGCTTTCCCCTAGTGTTTTTTATCCCATCAACACTCTCCTCAAGAAACACATTCCACCAATATAGCAATGTGTTTACTTAATATAACAACTGATCCTAATATTTAATATCACCAACTCAACCGTGCGATTATCGAATGTATCCCATGAGAGAATATGTGCTAAAGCAGAAGCCATATGTCTTCAGATTGAGAGTGGAATTTGGATGGTTAATAAGATCAATCTATATTCAAGAAATTTTTCTTTCAAAGTATTTAATGTAATGCAAAAATTGAAAAATTACCTTGCTTAGTGATAAGATATTTTCGATATTTTCATATAGAACAATTTAGAATAGTTTAGAATTTAGAAAGTTATTTGGAACACAATATTAACAGTATTCCAACAGTTTTGGTGAAAGAAAATTAATCATCAACTAATTGAAGAAGCAAGGCATAAGAAAAGTTTTGTTTATTTAAAAAAAATCTTTTCATTTCTTTTACTTTTATAAATTCAAACAAAGTCTTTAATAATCCAAGAGCTATTGGATAATGGATTGCGGAATTTACGTTTTCTTGTTAATGATAACGTAGTACAAAAGCGAGTCAAAAATCTTTGGACTTTCTTTTTCAGATCTTTAGGGCTTAGGAAAATTAAATCATTACTGCTTAATTAAGAGGAATTTTTAGACATGTATTTTTTTCTAAAGAATTTATAAATGAATTAAATCTTTTGTTGGGAATTTATCAATGAGTCTTCAACACTCTTGTGAACTTATCAAATTACAAAATGGTTAAAATGAGGGGGAAAATAAAGAAAAATGCGGTTGCAAAACCAAATGACAAGATGAAAGAATTATCCAGTGTGTGGTTTTAATTACAATACAGCTTCTACATGGTTCATAAATGGTTGATGGGATCGACACTTAAACGTATTTACCGTGTGATCATCATAAGAGAGGAGAGATAAAATTTCTCTCAATTATTTTCCTTCAATAATTTGCATTTCCTTCTTCTTATGAAATAACTGAGATCTCATTTCACTGGAAATTCCTCAGCATCTCTTTCTGCACACCTTTTCCTCCCCCTAATGAAACTTTTTTTATCCACATAATACTGTCGATGACTTATAATGAGTATCTCGTGATTTTTTTCTATGTTTCGTGACTTTTATTTTTGGGGTGATCCGAGACTTGATCACTATTTTTTTTTCGTGTATCGGATAGTGTTCTAAAGTGATATCAAATTTAATTGTGTAGGAACGTGTGATACTCCGAGGATGACACACGATCATCACCATCAAAGGACCACCCAAGTTTCCCATAGCATAGTGATCGCGAGACGATCGAGAGACTTCTTCCTCTCTCCCATCTGAAAATCAATCGCGCATGTAAGAAATTAATTTCCCGCCTAAACAATACAATTAATTAATTCAACTTGTATCCCATTTTCTCCATTATTACATGATTAATTAGTCTATTTCGTAATTCGTAATTAGGTAGGAAATTCTTTTTCAATTTTCTATGCGATAAAATTATAGCATTTCACCTCCTTCGAGAAGTGTGAACCTGCACACTAAAACAATAAATTAATTTTGTGTTATATTTTCTTCTTTTGATTTTTTTTGTATACCATGGCACTTCCTGCTCTACTTTTCTCCTTCCACCTCAAAAATTGTAATACACCAGAGTCTTCGATAATAGTGAAAATATACACAAGGAAGTGTGCTCATCGCATTCTACCTATATTACTCTTTCTCCACTTTTTTTTTTGTTGTTTTCTTGCTGCACTTTATACACCGAGAATTCACTTAATGGAGTTAATTAGTTCATTTTAAAGCAAAATTTCATTTACTCGGTTGAAGGAGTGAGAAGAAAAAGTGCATAGTGAATTTATGCAATTGCTTCCATATTGTGAATGGCACAGAAATGTGTATTTTGCGTACAAAAACCCACTTAAACCCAGTTTCATTGTAGGTGAGTGCAAAAGCGAGAAGACATGACGTGATATGAGCAGACGCATTAAATTGTGGATCATCATTGAAAATAATACAGTCACATACCAAAGAATCACGACATTAGAATAACAAAGAACTAGCTCAAATTGGCAAAGGAAACAGAGTGCGACAGGATATTCTAATGCAGATTCCTGCAGTCAGTAGACTTCTTTTATAGTTATTTTATTTTTTGCCATATTTAATTTTATCTTAAATGCTTAAATTCAAGGAAATAATCTTCAGATAATTTACCGGTATAAAATATTCGTTTATACCGGTTCGTTTATATATACGTTTATAGATTCACATCTATAATATTTTTTTCATATATTACTTAAGTTATTTCTTCTTAGTCAGAAAAAATTATCTTGATTTTTTTGGTCCCCGATAATCCACTTGTTCCTCAAATATATAGTTAATTCATTCATAGCCTGGTTATTTCAAACATTTCAAATAATAGTTAAATATTGATAAACATAACTAGCTTTCGAATTTATTTTAGTCAGACTCTTTACAATTCGCCTACAAGATTTACAATAATCCTCACATAATCTCATGTTCTCAGATCGAACTCAAATTTTGCCTAAAGTATTTTTCGCAACTCTCTAATGAGCACAAATTTAAAGATGGATAAAACTTACAATTAATAACAGCAAAAAAAGCCTTGCAGTTTTTGGAAAAGATTAAATATTGTATAGGGGAAAGGCTCATAATTTTGTCCAGTTTCTTATTTTGGACACTTTGAGGATAAAATTGGACACTAAAAATAAATTGATTAAAATAATGGATTTTTATACCAATATTTGATGAATAATGAATTCTATCTAAATATTTGTTCTTTTTGGAAGATTTTAACACTAAATACGTTAAAATTTGAATATGATTTGAGTTGAAATTGCTTTGTTGAAAATTCAGTGTGAGCAATTGCTTACGAGAAATATGACACAACTTCGTGGCTTACTTCAGTCTTATTTAGTTTTGGTGAAGTACTAACAAAGTTTGTTCGCTGTTTTTGAGTGATATTATTGAATATTCATTGAATATTGTGTTGATTCACGTTACTGGTGATTTGTACATTTGACCTGAAGTGAGATTTGCCTTGTGAATTATATTTTTCGTGTGAAAAATGGGAAATTTTTTAAGACATTCACCAGTGAGGTGATGGTTCTTATTTTGGACAGGTGTTTTTCTCACGAAATTTCGTGAAGTTTTAACTTTTGTGATGACTAGGTTGGACAAATGCCTGGAGAAACAAAGGAGCATCATCTCTATGAAAGAGATGCAGCGAGAAATGCCTTGAAAGGCTCCCGGAAAGGGCAGGGAATGAGCGAATCCGCACGTACTTGGAGTATCGAAGTCAACTCACTTTAATGAATGATATGGAAAGTTTCCGGACTTCTGTGACATTCTACGTTTCCCTTACATGAACAGGAAGAGGACTTGGTAAGATTGGTTCATCAAATGAAGAACAATGGGCATCCTGTTGAGGCGGATTAGCTGTCCAAATTTACAGCCAAGTTGGCCAAATTAATAAACAAGTTGTCCAAAATAAGAGTCAAATTCCCCTCTACATATCAATTCATTTTTAAACGTATTAAAACTAATTTTAGTAAAAACAAAAACAATAAACCCTTGCTAAGTTTCTAAACAACCCTTCTGAAAAGAGAGTAACAAGAAATGTCAATTAGTATAGAAAATATCGCACTTCAAACTTGGAACTTCGATGCTTATAAGCACACTGTCCAAAATTATGAGCCCTTACCCTATTGGCTCAAAATTGCATCTTGGTAAAATGCTTAATCTCACCCCAAAAGGATATTTTGAGTAGAATTTTAATATTGTCAAATTAATCGATTGACATTGTTTTAGTGTTTGTTTTTTTAATCGGTCTGTAATATTAACCCTCTAACGGGTAAGACCGCCTCCAGGCGGTCTTCACAAAAATCACATTTACAGCGACAATAAAGGTTTTATTCATTTAAAAGTGCTATAGTGTCCTCGGTAATAGTCTTATAAACATCTCTTGAAAGTTTGAACTCATTTTGACTCTTCGTTTTGTTGCTATTCCCAGTTTTGTGTGACAGGTGAGAGAAAAAGCAACAAAAAATATTTGTGCAAAAAAAAAACTCATTTCGAATTTCCATAAAAATACCGATTTAAAGTTATATGACTAAAATAAATTTATTTTTTACTGAAAGATATGTCATTCTACTTTGTATATTTTGTTTAAAAAATTGAAAAAAGTAAAAATGTGAATTTTAAAAGCAAACTAAAAGAGATAATGAAGAATGGATGGTTTTTTTTGACTTTATTGGATCATAATTATCCTAGAAAACATTGTTTTAGAACTTTTTTGCGCATATTAAAGAAAACACCGTTAGAGGGTTAATTTAACCTAGATAAATGGTAAAGAGTAAAAATTATACCGCCTAATTTTTATTTATTTATTTTTTTTGAAAATTGATTTTTTTTGAAATCCTGATTTGATCGTTACCGGTTAACCCTTTAAGTGTCAATATTACTGGTGAACGAAAAAGAAAAACAAAAACAAATAAACAAAGTTTGTGAACTGAAAATGTACAAAAATGGCCATAATAGTATATGCCCATAACGGTACATTAAAATAAATAAATAGATAAATAAATAATAATTTGGTCTGTAGAGGAAGTCGAATAAAATGATTTCTTTTTGAGTAACTGCTGATCCTTAAGGGGTTTAAAGGGATTATGATTATCTTCAATATCTATGATTTTAACGGATCTACTTCAGCTTTCCCTAAAGATCCTAAATAGGCTCAGACTGATCCTTGAGAATATTTAACTTCTAAAATTTGGCAGAAAAGGATTAAGTAAAACGAAATTTACGCAAAGCCCTTAGAATTCCTTTTATGAATTCGGGATTTTGGTCTTCGGGATTTAGACTGAGGCCCCCTCTCTATTGATCTTTTCTAGTTGAGATTTTCTACAATAACATTTCTAGGGCAATTTTTAATTACATCTCGGATATTTAATGAATATATGTAACTCTCTTTAAAATTATTTTGAGCGTGCAATATTCTTTTAAATGATTAAGTTAAAACGTTCATGACTTTCTGCAAATCACTGTACTTTACCAGTGATTTTGAGTGCGAAAAATATTTTGCTTCAAGGGATCGACAATTGAAGATTTGCGGAATTGTGCAAGGAAAAGCAGTCTTTGTTGCATTTCATAAAATGGAAGTTTGAGTGCGTGGTCAAGAATCAACCCTGCGGCCACCAAGATATTCAACCCCCAATCGACGATCACCACTTTTTGTGTTAATTGACACTTATGCTAAATTCAAGTTTAATGTTGATTTGCACTATGGTGAACTTCTCCGGGGCTGATCGTCGTGATCGCGAACGAGAGCCATCATCATAAAGAAAATCCCCAGAGGTCTTTCGCTGTCATTGCCGATTATGGTTTCCGCAAACAAGTTTAAAATGCAAAATACAAATTGATGCATTTCACTAAATTGCATACTATGCAATTGAATATTTTTAAGAAGGTTTGCGCGTATCATTTTCCTTCTGCGGTGCAGTGTCTCTCTCTCTTCCTCCAATTAGTATTATTTTTTATATCATTCATTGTAGGTTAAATTTCGATTTTGTAACAGAACTAAGAGTTCGTGAAGGGAGATATTTTTTTGTACTTAAGGAAAACAGTGCAATTTTTGTGTATAAATTTTAAACAAATTTTAAGGGATATCTCTTTAAAACCGCAAACTAACTAAAATATGAAGTAATATGAAATAAAAGTTTAAATTAAGCAATAAAACTTCATATTGTTATTTGATGTATTAATATTAATTAATTAACCCATTCAGTCAATGTACCAGAAATACTTGAGATAGAATGTTCATATTTTGGGATTAGTTTCCTATAGGTTAATAGATGATTTTTTTGAAAAGAAATAATTTTTATTCATTATGGGGGCACGGGGAGCCGCTCTCAAACACGCGTCTTAACGGTCACTGAATTTAAATTCTGTTCATTAATTCATTGAAAACTCTATTGATTTAGATAGAGTAACTATCCAAGAACACAAATTGGCAAATAGAATTCAAATCAGGACAGAGGAAAGAGGCCAATTTTAGCAAATTCGACGGGATGTCGCATTTTCCGTCCGCCATTTTGAGCAAAATTTTTGCATGACTTCATGTGAAGTGAGAAATGAACAACAAAATATATTCCCATCTCTGTCGGGCTATTTTTTTCCAAGTAATTGAAGGACTAAAGTTACTAAAAATCCATTCCCGACAGAAACTCGAATATCAATTGCCCTGGAATAAATAATCTAAAATCACTCAATTTGCGTATGATGTATAATACCATGGTAAGGAATGGGTTAAGCAGTAATTTTGACCGTTTTTTAAGTCTATTGGAATTTCAAAGAAAATATATTGTTTTAATGCATGTAAAAGTCCTCGTCCTTAAAAGGTTAAAAAAAAATAAATAAATTATCAAAAATTTAATGACATTACAACCTTTTCTCCACGTGAAGGCACTATTTTCTTCCGTGGGTGGCGCTGGCAACTGTTCTCAATTTCAATTCCTCAAGCTTTAAATTGAACAAATTTGTTTGAAAAATCGATAATGAAAACAAATTGACTAAAAATTGTCAAAAATTTCATGGGCATTAATTTGCAACATGGATGTGTCAATTTTCGAACAAAATGAAGAATAGGAATATAAAAGTAGAAGTATTTAATATTTTTTTAATTTATGAGGATTTACTATCAAACCAGCTGTCAACTCAGACTTCAGCTAGTCTTTACTTAATTATTTCTATTTTAAAAATTTAATACTAATAAATATTGCCTAAGTCAAATATTTTCCTTAATTTTTAGTCCATTTGCAGTTAGCAGTAAATGCTGCACTAAAAGACAAATTAAAAGGTTTTTCTTCATTACTTTTCGAAATTATTATTAAACTTGCAGTCTACAAGACATTTCTTTAGAGTGTAATAACTTATAATAAAAACTGATAATCTTTTGAGGAAAATTATTAATGAAACATGACTAATTTCACAGAACAAAAATCCACCATAAATAGTGTGATTTTTTTTCTGGTATTGTGTGAAGAAATCAAGACATTAGGTGTAATTTCACATAAGAAAGGCAATCTTCTCTTTCTCTTGGGCATCAAGATACTCATCCACATTTCCTCGTTGCACTTCTTGTTCATCTGTTTAAAAATATTATTTAATCCTCTTTTATTTTATAACACAAAACCACTTTATAAGTTTGCTCTCGCGCCAAACACGAAACCATAATGTGTGAAAATATGTTTATTATTAATTGTTTTCAGTTTTAAAACAATTATGCTGTGCAGAATTTTCATTGTTGAACGCGATAGTACAAGTTGCACCAACTGAAGAAGAGTCTCCATTCGATAGCGGAATAGGGCTTTTCTCTTTTGTATTTTTTTTTTATTATTCATCTTGGGCAAAAATAATACAAATTCTGGCGTAATATTTTTGTATCTACCTGAAGAAAACTGCACTCAACCAATTATTACACAATTAAGACACATTGATGGGAGAATTGACTAATTAAATAATTAAAATTACTAACGTGTACTCACTCTTTCACTATGTGTATTTAAATTTAGGTTATCATGTCTCTGATGCTAATTGATTTAATTACAATGAGCTCCAATTTGCAAAATGAACTTCAATCAGGGCGAATTGGGCAATTCTCCTCTGGCGGTGTATTTTTCACACAAAATAACACGCCACAGAAATTGGCTTTGGCTCTCTTGGAAGATGGAATTGTTCCTCCTTCAAGTCTCACGACAACCGAGATCAAATCACTTGATCTCCATCAAAACCGCAATATCCAACAATTTGGGATTTATAATGCAAAATAGTGAGCACAGGGGGGCAAGAAATTGCAAATACCGGTAGCGAATGCAACAGGCAAATAATTTGCATTTTGTATTGCAATTTGCCACCAAAATTAAAATCACATCATCCACCCGGAGGACGATGGTTAATTTTTAAGCCTCAGATATCCTGCGCGTAAGAGTGCAACGAGAGGCCAAATCGATTTGTGGTTGAATTAGTAGGGAATTTTTCCATTATCAATCTTTATTCTCCTCATTCCATCACAAATTCCATTTATTTTTGCACAACAGAAGCATAAATTGAACAATATTCGATCTTCAGCAGGGCTGGAAAAGTTTTATGTTATAAAAATTCTTTGAGAATAGAAAAGGTTCATCGAGAAAGAGATTTAAGAAGCATGTGATAGTGTAAAATTAATTAAATAATCTTTACCGTAGATGAGGGTGACTTTGTCATACTTTTAATTTAAGCACTTAAAAGTGGTCTTCGTCGATCCTATCTACTAATTCGTATCGGTATAGACTATTTTTAAGTGCTAGAATTAAAGAAAAGCTTACGAACAGCAGGGTGGCGAAGTTACCCCCTAAAGGCCGCTACACATTCACTCAAAAAAGAGCTTATTTGAGGCAAGGTTTAAAATCGACTATAAACAGGGTTAGTCACGGTTTAATTTTAAAAAGGTTTTAAACTGTAAACATGAGTTAACCCTGTTTCAGCAATTTTAACTCCTTTTTTTAGTGAAGGATTTCACTATTAACCTTAACACATCGGTTTAAATCTTGCGCAAGGTTTGAATGGTTTTAAATTTTTATCATGGCGAGATTCTTAATGCATTTAAGGGTTTCTCGTGCAAACTTGTCAAGTGGAATCTGTAAGAGAAAAATGGTGTTTAGTGTTCAGTGTGCCTCAAAGAATGGAGGCATTTGCGTTGACATTTCGGGGATTGGGGCTCAATATGAGCCCCCAGTGACCACCCAGGGACATATCAGCGACAAGAAGAGTAAATTGTGAAAAGTTCTGTGGTAAGTGGTGCTTAATTTTTTTTTCAAGTTTGTAACCAAACGTCAAGAATCAAAGTGCGGAGTTTTCTCTCTTTTTCATGAGATTTTCACTGAATTTAGGGTCAATTTTACCGTAAATGTGTAAATAAATGGTGAGCAATATACTTTCTAAAAAAATCTCGGTGAAATTCTTGAAGATTTTAGTGGAAAAAGCGTGAAAATTCTGTTCACTGAGGATTATCCGCACGCCTAAATTTTAAACCCTGTCAAGATTAGGATTTTACCCCTGTTTTAACCTTGAGTTAACCGTGTTTTAATCTCTCAAGGGTTGATTTTCATCCTTGCCACGGTTAGTATTGGTGCAATGTGTGCGCGTCTAAAGCCATTGTGCGGCGTTTCCTCAAGTTTTCACAGAATTTATCCCAATTTTCCACCATCAATGCCTAAATAAACAGTGAAAAATTAATTTTCATAAAAAATATCGGTGAAATTTTTGAAGGTGTTAGTGGAAAAAGCGTGAAAATGCTGTTCACTGAGGATTTTCCGTACGCCTAAATTTTAAACCGTGTCAAGATTAGGATTTTACCCCTGTTTTAACCTTGAGTTAACCTTAAGTGTTTTAATCTCTCAAGGGTTGATTTTCATCCTTGCCACGGTTAGTATTGGTGCAATGTGTGCGCGTCTAAAGCCATTGTGCGGCGTTTCCTCAAGTTTTCACAGAATTTATCCCAATTTTCCACCATCAATGCCTAAATAAACAGTGAAAAATTAATTTTCATAAAAAATATCGGTGAAATTTTTGAAGGTGTTAGTGGAAAAAGCGTGAAAATGCTGTTCACTGAGGATTTTCCGTACGCCTAAATTTTAAACCGTGTCAAGATTAGGATTTTACCCCTGTTTTAACCTTGAGTTAACCTTAAGTGTTTTAATCTCTCAAGGGTTGATTTTCATCCTTGCCACGGTTAGTATTGGTGCAAAGTGTGCGCATCCAAAGTTAAAGTGCGGCGTTTTCTGTATTTTTAACGGGATTTTCACGAACTTTTAAAAATTATTATTTTCTTATCTTTATCTTTATTTTCTAAAAAAAAAATCGATAAAATTTCTCATGATTTTAGTGAAAAAAATGTGAAATGCTGTTCACCACAAAATATTCTAAAGACTTTTAAATTTTAAACTGTGTCAAGATTACGTTTTAACTTCTTTTTTTAATCTCGAGTTAACCGTTTTATACGTTTTCTATTTTCCATGGGATTTAGCCTCATTTATTGCTAATGAATAAACAACTATCTATCTATCTATCTATCTATCTACATGTCTAAACGGTTAAGATAAATTTTGTAATTTTAGTTTATGTTACCATTTTTTCTTAGATGTCGGAACTCCAGATTTGCAGAAGTTCGAACGAGAGGATCATACTGAAACATGGAAATTCTACCTAAAATTTCAAGAGGAGAGAGCAGAAGCACGCCAGGGAGCAGTGGAAAGTGCAAAATAAAATAATTGCCACCGTCCTAACCTCTTACACATCCTTTGAAGTGGTGCAGGCTGAAGCAGAATTGATTAATTTTTAGGAATTACGTAGGTTTGAGAAACCAAAAAATATGCCCTCTTTAATTTTTTTTTAAATATAATAAAGAATATTTCTTCAAATCCTACTCTGAAACATAAAAGTACAACATTAGAACAATATTTTCTAAAATTTTCATTTACAAATTTTAAGAGGTTGATCTTTTAAAATGATTTTCGGAGACATAACTCACATAATTTTTCTCTGAAGTCAGTAAACTAAATATTTGCTGTTAGCAGTTGAGTAAAAGTTATATTTCAACGAAAGTTTAAAAACATGAAATTTGTTTTCAATAGCATTTTTTACAAGAAAAAATGGCGTATTTTACACTACATTTCGCCGTGCAAAATAAGGTATGACCAAGGAAAAAAAAACAAATCCTTGTTTAAGTTTTAAACAATCAACTCTAGAAGTATGCAAATTTTCGATGAAATTGATGCATTAGTTTTCGAAAAATTTTGCATATAAATCTCACAAATTGAGATTTTAAAAAGAGCTTTTACAGTTGATGCTTCTCAATTGGCTTTAAATAAATTTGTAAAGGCTCTATCCTAAAGTTTCTCACTGGCTTGAAGTTTGAAATGAGAAAATATTCTTCACATGTTGTACTTTGTTATCAAAGAATATGTATATATTTTTTTTAAAGTCGCAATACTACAAAAAATTTCTACTAGGGTGTATACGCCATGCTGGCGTATACACACTAGTAGAATTTTTTTTAAAAATGCCTTTTTAAAGCAAATTTCCCATATCCTTGTAGGTAGAAACGTCAGAATTTTTTAAAAAAGGCATTTAAAAAAAAATTCTACTAGTGTGTAGACGCCATAAAGCTGTTAAGGTAATCTAGATATATTTATTTATTTTTCATTGAGATAAGATTAAATATTGAAAACGAATATATAGATAAACAAATACTGTCAATTTTTCTTGATGAATTTTCCTAAGTTTTTGCTTAATTATTTTGAAAATAACTTCTCATGCTGTTGTAAAATTTACTCCCTAGTTTTTGCCAATATTGTTTAAAAAAGCTTTAAATAACAGATATTTTTACGATACCTTAAAAAACAATAATATAATAAAGTTTAAAGTAATGAAATAACTAGGAGTTATAAATTCTTATATTTGTGTTAAATTGTAATTATTTAATAGTAAAATAAGGAATTATTATGATATATTGTTAGAGAAAGAAGTACCATTTTATTGTAATAAATTCTAAATGTTTACTTAACCTAATTATAATTTTTTATACTTCTACACTGATGTATGTCTATGAGAAATTCAAATCTCACTTAAGTAAACTTCTTGGAGATCATTTTTCAATCTTTGTTAGAATTTAAGTCAAATTTACATGTAAAACAATTAAATAAGGCTTAGAAATTCCTTTTATAATATTTTTCTTCACTGAGAAAATAAGAAAATAACGACTAAAGTATAAATTTTTTATTCTAGCCGTTACTTTTTATTTCCTTAGTGATGCAAAATATTATGATAAGAATTTCTAGTTTTATTTAATTATTTTCCAAGTAAATTTGATTTTAATCTTAACAAGGGTTAAAAATAGTCATCCAGGGGTTGAAAGAGGCGAGATTTGAATAAACTCATGACAAGGGTTGTTTTTCCGCTTGCCAGGGGTTGATGGAAACAAGGATTGAGTATAACCCGTGTTACGGGTTAAGCCATACTCCTTCCAGGGTTTGACGAAACAGGGTTTAAGGTATAAACATGGCGAGGATTGGTCTTCATTCTTGCCAAGGTTTACTGAGAAAAGGTTTTAAAATATACCCCTGACAAGGATTATGGTTTACTCTTGCCAGGGTTTGACGAAAACAGGGTTTAAAATATAATCGTGACGAGAATTGGTCTTCATTCCTGCCAAGGTTTACTGACGGCAAGGTTAATCAATATCCATAACAGGATTTGACTTTCTACCTTTTCAGGGTTTGGTTGAAACAGGGTTTAAAAAATACTTGTACGTCAAACCTTGCCACGTTTAGGTTGAAACAGGGTTTGGCATCAGTTTGATAGACAAACCCTGTTTTACATACCCATTTAACCGTGGATTTTTTTGAGTGTTGGGAGCAATTTTCGTCAAAAATTGCATTTTTGACAGAATTTTAACGTTTCTACCTACATAACTGCAGGTAATTTTCATAAAAAAAGCAATTTTTGACAAAAATTGCTCCCAATGTGTGTAGAGACCATAAGGGCAAAGTCACTCTCATCTACGATACTTTAATTACATAGTTATTGTCAAAGTCTTAACTTCAAAACTGGGTTGTCAGGAATACTACGTGCTCCTGCAGAATACTGCGTATTCCGGTTGACATTTGCTCCTTTTACTCCAGTGGACTATAAGAGGACATTTGTAATTTTCGGAATGAACAAAAATATATTGATTAATTGATAGTATCACAACTAAATCTGGGTAAATTCTAAGATTGTTTTAAAATTTTGCTTCAAGTCCTAAAAGGTAAAATTAAAATAAATTAAATTAGAGTTTATAATTATAAAAATATATATTTTCAGCGTATAGTATTATATTCAGAATTGTTTCGTGTATTTAATTATATTAGCTAAAGCCCAGATATTTAGCTAATATAATTTAAATATACAAAACAATTCTGGATCTAATTATACCTAAGTTCAAGATTCCTTTAAAATACACTGGTAAAAATAAAAGGGTCAAATTGACCCTTTTCAAAAGGATGGATCGTATTTGACCCTTTGAAAGGTTCACTTTTGTATCTCTTGAAATTTTGTATGCACATTTATCACGAATAATCATGTTTTATTGTAAACTTATTACTGATATCATATTTCTCTCATCTGAGCGAACACCAAAGATCACTTTTTCATTGTTTTTTTATTCGTTTATTCCGGAATTAAATAGATGTCAAAACCGTGACCCTTTCGAAGGGTTCCTGGTGACCCTTTCAAAGAGTCAAATATGATCCATCCTTTGGAAAAGGGTCAATTTGACCCTTTTATTTTTACCAGTGTATGTGAAAAATAGCGTTTTCAATATAGTCCTACTGGTCCTATTCCCCGCTATGTTATGTATAAATACCCCCTACGCTTGATTTCAGAAATCAGTCAGTGCTAAGCATTTGTTCTAAAAAGATCAGAGATGAATGTAGATAATATTCTACAAGAATTTGAGGAATTTGAGAAGGAATATCGAAGTGTTTTGATGCAGAAAAGGAAATTAGAGAGAGCATATTTTCAAGCCAAAAAATCTGTAAAAGATTTCCTCAAATTTGATAAAGACAATGAGAAGGACAAGGACTATAAGTTAAAGATCATTGTTAAATAGATAAACAATGATATTTATGTTTTTTTGTTGTTATTTTCAGATCATTGCTGCCTTGCGAGGAAATATAATGGGCAATTAGATGAGTTGAAAAAAACTGAAATAAATTTACCAATAAATAAGAAAAAAATATGAAAAAATAAAAATGGTCCTTTAGAGAGGCAGAAAATAGTTGAAAAAAAATCTTAAAAGAAAAATTTTTAAATTAGGTTTTGTAGAAAAATATCTTCATTTCTTTCAGTATTTCTCCGCAAAATTCTTTAGTTTTTGGAGAAATTGGTAAAATTAAACAGGGAAAGTGCTCTTCTTTTGAAAGTTCATGCCTTCGAAGGAAGATTAGCTTCACAATAAGCTAATCTAGGCTTATCACTAGTTTTAATATTTTAGCACTACAAAGTTTTATTTTTAAAATTCTAGTAAAAAAATCAAATTCTAAGTCAAAATAATATTAGATGAGTTTCATCTTCACAACAATTTATTTTTACATAAAATTTGAAAAATAGAGCTACTAAATGACCAACGCACAATAACTTTTGTTTAGTGAACATGTTTTTGACATTTCAATGAGAGTGAATGAAACATAAATCTAGTCATCTCGCTCACTTTCATAGGAAATTTTGAAAACATGTTTACAAACAAGAGTTATTGTGCGTTGAGCATAATGACCAACGCACAATAACTTTTTTGTTTGTAAACATGTTTTCAAAATCTTCTGTGAGAGTGAGCGAGATAACTAGATCTACATTTCATTCACTCTCACTGAAATGTCAAAAACATGTTTACAAAACAAAAGTTATGCGCTGAGCATAATGCCCAACGCACAATAACTTTTGTTTTGTAAACATGTTTTTGACATTTCAATGAGAGGGAGTGAGATCTAGATCTAGTCATCTCGCTCATTCTCATGGGAAATTTTGAAAACATGTTTACAAACAAAAGTTATTGTGCGCTGGTCATAATGGAGAATTGTTTATTGTTTATTCTTTATTTTGTAAACAAGTAATAATAAAATTCTGTGGAATTAAAACCTAGCTTATGTTTTTTCAATTGATTTTAATGTATAATAATGATTAATAGAACTATTTGATCCATTTTGGTAGTCTAATTTACATAATGTATGAAGTTTGATTTTTTTTTTGGAAACTGTTCTATTTTTGTTTCAAATTGTCCATTGCTGGGGAAATTTCAGGCATTCTGCCAATAAAATAAATTAAAATTTCCTTCACAGACCAATGAAATTTAAGAATTATGATTTTTAATTAGATCTATTGCAATCCAAAGGGCATTATGAATTTTAAATCGGATTTCATCTTTTTTTTTTTTAAAGAAATCTTGAAGTTCTATTGGAAACCCATGAGCAAAACTGCCCCTCATCCAATAATGTTGTTTCCTTTGATGAGGTTCGCAATTTATTTAGAATTGAACTTTAATAAATAAAATCGTTTCTCTTATTTTTTTTCTTTTTAAATATCTTTTTCTGAATATAAAAAGGTATTACTAATATAACACCCCTAAATGAAATTTCTTATCTCACTGTCCGCAAATCTGCGTGAGAATTTTATTTTTGTATGCCGATCCTCAGAATTGTAGAGACACTCATTTATAATCCATCTAAAGAGAATGAGTCAGGAAAAGACTCATCCGCATAAATTGCAAAATTCCTGCATCAGTAGCAATTCCGCCGATACATAATATGTAATGTAATTGATGGCAAAACCTCAATTGTTTATTGGATGTGAATTGATGTAAAATATTTACCTTCATTTCGCATCGCCAGAGAAGAATCCGCAGAAAACCGCCGTCATTCACCGCAGATTGATTAGAAAAGCTATCGAAAGTGGTTCAGTACAGAATTCAGAATTTGCAGCATTTTGGCGCCACGCTTCTTTTTCCATGATTTTTTGCCAAACTTCTGCGTAAATTTTTTCCGAGATTTTTTTACGTTACATATCGTCGAAAAAAAAATTATGGAAAGAGTGCAATTCAAATTAATTGAAGCGTCAAAATTGGAAATGACATTTTCACGTGTCAGAAAATTGCCCACAAAAATGCTCACTTTTGATCATTCACGACAGACTTTTCCTCCCAACTCCTCCTCCTCCATCAGTCTCAATTCCGGCGAGATCCGAGAGAGAGAAAAAAAAATTGTATGAAAATCTCCCCATCATCTTCCCGACTCTTTTTTTTCCTAGCTCTTCCGAAACTTCACACCACAAAATATGGGGAACATCAAATGGAGACGAGGCAAAAAAGCAGAAAAATTACTCAATTTTCCTGTGGGATAATAAATGATGAAAACAGTCTTCATCCCCTCGATGGCATGAAAAAAAATGGTAATATGGAGAATTAAGTAGAGCGTAAGATGTTCATTAAAGCAAACAACATCCCAAAAATGACCACATTAACAATTTAATTTCCAATTTATAGGATAATCGCATGAGCAAATAGACTAACTAAATGCAATATACATTTCTCTTCCGCATTTTCCGCATCACATCGTAATTTCTACGAAGATAATAAATCAAACCCCTTATGACAGGCGACATATGACACTATGTCCTCAACCCCATCGACCCTCCCGCAAATGGACTCATGAAAACGTAATCCAGTGGCAAATGTATCGACGACAATCAATTGCCACGTGCACAACTAATCTTCCAATTCTTAATTCTGAGAGGGTCACATTAAGGCAAAACCATATGGCGAGCGAGTGACAGATCCAATTCAAAGAGAAATTCATCGTAGAAGAAACCCTCATCTTCAATGAGTTCTTAAAAAAGTTTTTAAAAAATTTACCTCTATAAAAATAGCTTATGATCTGTTCTTTAGTCTAGAGAGAATCTTTGGAAATTAGTGTAATTTGCTTGCATATTTTCCATATTTACCAGTCTGTAAGAATCCCTTCCAAAAAAATGCTATATACTTCTCCCTTGCCCAACAGAGAGCCTAGTTCAAAACGAAACCTACCGGTCTTGAAACAAAAAGGCAAGATTTCTCAGATGATCCACACTCAACCAATCCCGCAAGTTATGCTAGTCGATCTATTTATATTAGGCGACAGATAAACTTAATAACTCAAGATCACAAATGATCCTATATCATCTGTTCGAGAATTTTCTTTGTCTTTGGGGAAAATATGATTGAAGCACTTATGATCGGATATACTATGGGTTGCTATTGCTCTGTTTAATATACTTAAAAAAGTCCCGGCAGTATCAAAATCGAGTTCCATTCCACACGTAAAGTACGTGCCAAACCCTTATCAAGAGAATAAGGGTCTCAGTTTGGATAAAGGACTGGAATAGTCGTAAAGTCCGAAGTCCAAGAAAATGCTATAATCTATATGCTGGCGCATATAGATTACATTATTCATTTAATTTCCACCATCAGTCGAACTGCCTTTATGGCATGACGGATGGTTTTCTCTCTCTCTCTCTCTATTATGACCTGGCCCACTACTTAAGCTAAACGTTTGTAAAAATTTTGTAATAAGATAGATATGAGAGAGATGACAATAAAATGAATGAATGAATGAAATGTTGCGAGCCAACATAACATCATGATTATGCGCAATATGTAGAGTTTAGACTACAATTTTGCGAGCAACATCTTGTCAAACATACAATTTATTGAAAACCGAGTTCATTCATCAGTTTTTGATTGTTCACACACTGTAGCCTTGCCGTAAAGTCTAGGCTAAGCTAAATACCATTCACAAGTGCCCCCCCTCCCAGAAATCCTATCGACTAGGTCATCATTTAGACCTCTTGGATAACCCACATTAATTCCGCATCAGAGCATTAGACCTGAATCCTTTCGCTCAGCAATAACCTTTCCGATTTGAGAACTCTCTCCGGTTGAGGTTTTTCCTTTACCAATTCGAAGGTATATCAGAGAGAACTTACCTAAAAACCCGATGGAAGTTTGAACGTTTAAACCGACGAGTTACACAAAAGTGAGAAAGTTCATGATCTTAATTTTATCTTAATAAAATTACAATTCAAACGTTCTCTCATCCTGAAATTCCACAAAACTACACGAAAATTCACTTTTTGCCACAAATGTTTGCACACTGTTGTTGAAATTGATGACGAATATTGAAATGGAAGAACAATCAGAGCATTGGCTATATGGACACGAGTGAGTCCAACAGTCCGATCAGCGCTAAAGCAGCGGGTATATGAACTTGCAGTTTTAGGCTTCCGGTAGATTTTCGAATATTTGGCTTGGCTTTGTCTCTTCGAAAGATTACTACTGTAAGGAGCCAATGATAGTTGTCCAGCAACGAAAGAGTTTCGGGTTCGAAAGGCCGCGACGGTGGCGGCCTCCCAATTTATTCAGAGCCTGGTGCATTATGTGAAGCTAAATTGTTTGCGGGGCTTCTGGTGCAGTAGAGAATGAGGAATGGAATCGATAATGAAGCTGAGTAAATGAAGATCTTCAGGAGATCTACCGCCTTACTATGGCCCCTACCATAACCAGACTGATAGCTGCACAGCAACCCATTATTTCTCAAATAGAACTGCATTTGGTCAAGCATAGGACGACCTCTAGGGAAAGGTATCCACAGGTACCTATGAAAAGAAAATTCGCCATTTTGAATTTTCGAAAATCATAGGTCAATTACTCCAGAGGGCTCAATTTTCAAATGAATTGCTTTAGTTTAGATTTTTAGAAAGGTCATGAATCGGTAAAGTAAACGTAAATGATTTACTTTTCTTGAATTTATTTTTTTTTATTTACCCATACACTTGTTACTCATGCCAACATATTCTAAAATGCGCATTTCTCTTACCAAGTACAGTAGAGTTCCTCAAATTTGAACATTTGGAGGGTATAGATGACATTTCTCACTCCCCAAATTTGAACAATATTTTCAAAAACGTAACGGAATTGGTATGAAATTCACTTTCCCTGAATTGAGGCGCTCGGAGCAAAAAAAACTATGCATTTCCCTATTAAAATAGCGATTTTTGTTCTGAGCTCCTCAATTAAGATAAATAACTTTAAAGAATATATCAATGCCATTTATTGTAAAATAAATGAAATTTGTTGCAGAAGTTATAGGGTAAATTAAGCTAATTCAAAACTTGTTCCAAATGGAAATTTCACTCTATTCCAAATGGAAACGTCATTGTTTTCATGATAAATACAGTACTAAATTATTACATTTATATATTTTCTATATCACAGTTTGATTATTTAGTTAATTTTGCTCGAAATAAAGAGAAAATCCATTCATATTCACAAATTTTAATTTGTTAATTTCTCAGAAAAATTAAAAGTGTACCTTTTCACCATCGAATTTGTTATCGATCGAACTTGTTTGTAATTCCATTTGGATTAATATGTTTTACACTCGCGTATTTTTCTTGTATTTAAGAAGTTTTCAAATTATATTTAAAGAATATTCACTAAACAGTAACATTCTAGAAGAGTCAAGGAGAAAATTTATGTAATTCTCTTCAGAAAAAAATTGAACTTAAAGTGTTGAATCTTCTGTCAAAGTTAAAGCGTCTGGAAATGGTTTTGAATTAGGACATTTACCCTAATACGATAATATTGAGGTAAGACCAAAGAAAAATGGTTCTAATTCATACTCCACGCAAAAATTTCTTCACATAACCTCAAATTTTACATTTTGAATGCAACCGTCGGTCGTTTAAATTTGAGGAGTTCAAATTAGAGGAACTCGACTGTAAATCGGTAAGCCCCTAAAAACTATGCGAAAAATAATTCACGGAGAGTTCTTTCTCTTGAGATCGAGCATTTTTAGGAAGCTTTTTCATCTCTGTTTTTTCTTAAACTTTTTACATTTGACTTTGACATTGATAATTATATTGATTCGTTCCTTCTAAAGATTTTTCAAGGTCAAAAGTTAGGTTATCTCCAAAGGTTAGGTTAAGGGGGTTAAAGTTAGATTAGAGCTAAAGATGGTATTTCTTACCTGATTGAGGTAAGTTTGGATTAAACGGTCATGGGAATCGGTTTAACGTTAAATTAATTTTTATCGGAAATTTAATTACATTAATTGTACACAATTTTGAATAAATTTTGAAGTAATTATAATTAAGTTCAAATTGGAATGTAAAATAAAAACCGGGAAATATTCGTACTAATCAACATGATGCTTTTTACCAAGTTAGATACTGGAATACTTTATGAGTTTAGACAAAAAAAATGTTGGATTACTCTTAAGGTACAGATCGACTAATTTAAAGTCATAAACATAGGTATGGGCAATAGACACTCTGCTAAGCTGTTAAGTACACTGAGAGAAATCCGAAAAAGTTAAAATAACATTCCGGAAATGTTTATTTTACCCTGCAATATTGATCCGAAATCGGGGTAAATATTACCCTTTTAGGTGTATTGGGGGTTAAAGTTACCCTTTTTCATGTTAATTTTACCCTTAAAAAGGTGTAAAATTAACATTAAAAAATGTTGATATATTTTTACACCTAAAAAGTGTTAAAGTTAAAGTTAAAGTTAAAGGAAAAAAGTTAATCGCACCCTCTTTTTTTCTCATTGTATAAACCTTACAGAAACTCACCTGATTTTTTTTTCTACAAAACAAACGAATATCAATGAAAATATGAAGCTAAAAAGGAACATGTATGGCATATATCCCACAACATTTTTTATTTATCCTAAACTCACTAAATTACAATATACTCAACTTCGATAAAACCGTCGTGATTTAAAAATGTCTCGGGGGAGGTTTCTGTGAGATTTACCATGAAGTGTGTGTGCAAGGGTAATTTGTGGTTGAAATACATTAAATGCCACATTTGTCATTTACTACGCCTTCCGCCTCTTCTTAGGAGCAATACCGCTATCAAATTCGGATGTTGTCAAACTTCTGGATTGTGTAGCAAATTTCGCTAAACTTCTACCACCACCATCTCTGAAATCTGCTTCACCCTCTGCATCATCATTCCTTGGAGCATAAAAAAATACTCTTGCAAATTGACTGAAAACTATATAAGGGGCCTGGGGGTCGTTACTACAAGGAGGAAAAAAATATTACTTACTTGTGAGCATAAGTAAGACGATTGATGGGCTTTGGAGCTTTTGGTGCACTAAAGTTCCTGGCAAATTTCGATGGAGGCTCCCTGAGACCTAAGCTCTTGGCAAAGTGTCCCATGTGAATTTCTCTTCGATTGAAAATGTGCCTTAAATCCTTGGGGAAAGCAGAATAGAAGCGTATCCATGAGACAAAAGCTGAAATTTAGCATATAGAAATATTTCTGTTAAGAAGAGAGACACTCAAGATTAATGATCCAACAATTTTGAAACATTTAGAAAAATTATGTGGAAAAAAATCAAGCTGTATTTAAGAGATCCTTTCTAGCCCCAATATAATTATAGTGTCATTCAGTGGACGACGGAGGAACTGAATGACAAACGGTCACTTAAGTGGAAATTATACAGTGGAAAAAAAAATCGATTCAAGTCCCGAAATCGTCATTTAATTGCTCAAATTATACACATTTTTACCACCCGAATTATCTCTCTTGTTCCCTCCCTTCCTACAGTAGTGGCTCTAAAAAAAAACACAAAAACTAAATGATGATCATGCTAATGATTTGAAGACATAAGGGACACATTATCTGCCAAAAAGTCCTTTCTGCCTCATCTAATTATATAAAACTTTTCACTCACATTGAAATCATCCATAGAGAAAAACTATTAATCAGTCGCATCGTTGCATTGTAAATTGCTTTTTATCCACTTTGAAATTAAAAAAAAAAAAAAACTTTACCATCTAATAGCTATATGCTTCTTTTTTTACCCACACCATCTATCGCATCCATACCTTTTCTGTCTCATACCAAATTGTTACAGAAGAGCTTCAACAATAAAGTGAAAAAAAAACAACGAACATCCGCTAAATCTATCTGACCCTCTAATTTATATCATTAGAGCTTTTTCTTCGCCACTCGCATTAGAGTGTCCAAATAAAAATTATCATATTACGTGTGTTGTGCAGACATTCTCATTTTAAATTTTTATATATCAATTATTGTTAATACTTTGTTTGATACTCCATACCATTTTCACATACAAATAATCTCCACTTCGTCACCCACCAAATCTCATCATCATCATCCACATCAATTTGTAAATACAGCGACAATTTTCCAACTATATTCCTCCAGTAATAAGCAATTTATTCAAACACGAGTTTTTTTCCTTACATCACTTTTTGTGTCAAAAAAAAAAACAGACCTCACCATTGAGTGATTTTTAATTGCAATTATATCACAGAAATAAATAATAATAAAAACATAAACGAACATAAGATTACGATATTAGCAGAATTTGATACATGGAAAAAATAAAAACAAGAATTTAACAATAACATTTTGTTGGAAATGTTTTCTATCTGCTGTGATAACCTTCATGAACCCTGCTAAGTGTTGAGATAGAGAAAGTTTAGTAGAATTTTTTGATGAAATTTTGCGAAAGTTTCAAAACATATTTGCAATATGAAAAACAACAAAATATGTCTTTCGTATAGTATAACTCTGTAAATATTACAATATAGGGGAGATCGGAGCAGAATTAGCTAGCAAATGATACTTTTTATTGCGTATAATTTGTAAAAAAAATGTATGTATGGGACTGATAAATATTTTAATGAATAGGAAGAGAGGTGAATAGTTAGACTAAATGGTGATTTCCTCAATATTCCTTCTAAGGCACGCTATAACATCCCACTATGCAATACCATCCGTGGCTAATTCTACCATGGTCTCACCTACAAGATTGTGGTACACCCGGCACATATGTGGTTTTTCATAAAATACCATTATGGATACTAGCTTTTTACGGACATAGTTTGCTTCCTCACTTATTCGAAAGTGTCTCGACTAAAATTAAATAAAACTTTATATGGACAAATTCATGTTCGAGAATTAAAAAGTTATCATAGGGAACACATACTGTGTTTGATTGTTTAAAAGTGTCTTAATTAAAAAGCAAAAAAAAATAGGGGAAGGTTTTGAAGGTCCGTATTAAAAAAGGAGTCCAAGATTTAAGATTTTTTACTGAATGCCACACACACCGAATCAATTATATCACTATATCAAAAAAAATCTCTTACTTATTAGGTTCATAATTCTGCCTCACAAAATTCCTGGAAGTCCTTGGATTTTCCTCTACAGGAAAATGAAAATGTAGCAGCATTTTTTACGAATGTGCCCAAGTTAACTCAGCTTCATACCACTTTTTCCCACCTCTGTAGGCCTCATTTTCCCCGAAAATATTGCACCGGACACAAAACTTTAAGCATCACTACTTAGATGGAACTTTCATCTACTTGTTTTCACCATTTGTAGGAGGTATCATGCATTAAAAATCAATTTTAAGCTATTTTTCTAACACATGTTTTTTGACACTCGGAAAACCATTTTTCCCTGCATTCTGACAGTCAGTTAAAAGCTTGGTTAGGTATGATTCTCTCATAATCACACCTAATGTAATCAAAATTTCAAAAATGACTAGCCATCAATTTCAAGTGATATGTGTGAAGTTCCACTTTAAAACAAGTAAAATTGAATGAGAAATACTCAATATACATCAAAGTGGCAATTAAAGAATCACATCTACCATTAGCAGTCTAGTTTTATCACTGCACATATCAGAAAGTAATAATCACACATATTGTAATCCTTGTTTTTTCTCTAATGTCTCGAATATATCTTACAGAACATTTTTTGACCATCAGTGATTCTTAGAATTACCCGTGATTAATTTAAAGTAAAATGTAAAAAATTTCGCTTGAAAACAAACCAAATTGGATGAAAAATTCTCAAAACGCACCGCATGGGCAATGAAAGAATCACACCTACCATAAACAGATTCAGGCTTAATGTTTAATTTGACAGAAGTGAAATAAAAACATCTGATGAAGTCTCATTTTGATGGGGAAGTGCGTGTTTTCCTACGAGATTTTAGTGAAAATTAATTTAATATCCCAAAATTTTCTTGTGAATTTATTCAGTGGAATCTCTGATGAATCAAATATCCCGAGTGGCGTGCACAGTGTGATCCAAAACAGTGAGGAATTCTCAAATTCGCTGGTCAATAATTTTGACAGATGTTTTTACGAAGCTGCAAAATTCAATTTTCCTGAGCTGCAAGGGCAGTAATTTTTATGAATTTTCCTCCACCCACAAAAACAACCCCTTTCTAGCAAAAGATTTTCACGGTAAATATTTACCCTAATAAACCCTCTATAACTTGGAAAAGTTGCTTTTTCGAAAAGACACTTGCAGTGTGCAAAAATGCATAAAATATAACACAACAGAATTACGATTTTAGGCCCATTTTTTATTTTTGCCTTTTGGACCCAGGAAAAAAGGCCTAGGCTTCCAAGTTTGTCAGGAAATGTGAGATGTAGGACTAGCTTTTAGATTATATGTCCATGGATGAAATTCATTTAGTAACTTGGAAAAAAATCAACTTTTACGAAACTGCAACATTACGAAGGTGCAAAACCTTCCCCTATATATATTTTATTTTAAAGAAATCGATTTTCGAAAAAATTCAAATTTAATTTCGAATTTTAAAACTAAATTTTCGCTTAAGATTTAAAAAATTAGGAGCTACCATGTTCAGAAATTTTATTAATGAGACAGAAATGTAACTTAACTTTTGAAAATTAAAGATAAGACATCACACAAGACTCTTTTCGAAATTAACAAAAAGCCAAAATGACCTTTCAGTAGTGAATTGCTAATACTAGTAAAAATAAAAAGGGTCAAATAAGTTGGTGGTCGAATGACCACCAACTTGTCACTAGTTGTAGATCTTAGTTCCAGGAATAACATATCTCTTAAAGTAATATAATTCTAAATTGACTTAGAATAGTATGACATGGAGCCGTCGACTTATATCTCTTGAAATTTTATATGTATATTTATCACGATAGATTATTTTTTTATCGTAAACTTATTATTCATATCATATTTCTTTATCTGAGCGAACACCATAGATGACTTTTTCATTGTTTTTATTCGTTTATTCCGGAGTTAGTGTCAAAACAGGGACAATTTCAAAGGATCTCCGGTGACCTTTTCATTTTTATCAGTGAATCGTAATCAGAACTTACGGCTGGTTGCAAACATTATTGCACTCTATTGGCACAAAATGTCATTCATGTTCAAAAACATATAAACTGAATTTCGAATGTCCAAAAACCCTACTAATTGATAGCAGGAGACTGGAGCCGAGTAGTAAAATTGTGGGGCAATTGTAAATAACAAATTTTATGTCTACTTGAACTTAAATTATTTCGACCATTTCTTTTCAGTAGACAAGAATCCCTAGTTTTATGAAGTTAGTTAGGCTTTGTCCACAGAAATCTAATATCTTACTTTAAAAAATCGAAGCGTTTACAACCCTATGTCGACGGCTCAAAATATAAAACGAATAAGTCGCGAATGGCCAACTTTACAGGAGAGCGATTTCCAGTTGAAATTCTAAATGCTGAGTATAAGATTTTTAAGATTTAAAACCTTAAGATTTGAGAATAATTAACTTTCCTGTATAATATTCACAGGGAAGAGGATATACAAGAGTATCCGAAAAGCGAAAAAAATGATTTTTGCAAAAAATCGACTTTTATTCGACTTATATTTTTACAAGCCGATGTTACTTACTGCTCCAGCTTTTCCTATTTAGAAATTATTACTGCATACGAGAAAATTTCCTAAAAATTCATCAATAATTGAAATTAATGAAATTTTGCACAATTATTATTTACAAGAAAGATAAGAACGATTCATTGAGAGAATATTCTGTTATCACTCGAGTCTTTATAGCAGTTGCAAATTGTCAATTGGGATCATGAGACCAATATTTGGAACGTTATTATTAATTTTAGTTGTATTTTCTTACAAATGTTATGGAGGAGATACAATTTTGTATAGGATATCAGGAAGGATCTTTTACTTATCGAGAACTGCAGTGAGTATTTTTAACGAATCTTATTCACGCTACATTCACTATAGAAATTGTCTTGATAGAAATGCTTAACTTTAAAGTTCTATACACTTCAGGAGCAATTTTCGTCACATATTTCCCTTTTGACATTTAGTCCTACAGTAGTACGTGAAATTTTCCTCAAAAAAGAAATTTTTGATGAAAACTGCTCCATACCTGTAGGGACCTTAAAGAAAAATCTTGTTTTTTTATTGTTAAAACTCAAAAAGTGAGCAGTAGGAACGTTTAGCTTAATTTTTTTACATCAATGACTTTTTGCCGTTTAATTAAACAAAGACAAAACAAAATAAATTTATTAAAATAAAACGTTGAAAGATTATATCTACTACACTGAGAAAAAAAGAAGGTGCGATTAACTTTTTTTTCTCATAACTTTAACACTTTTTAGGTGTAAAGATATATCAACATTTTTTAATGTTAATTTTACACCTTTTTAAGGGTAAAATTAACATTAAAAAGGCTAAATTTAACCCCCAATACACCTAAAAAGGGTAATATTTACACCGATTTTGAATCAATACTGCAGAGTAAAATTAACATTTCCGGAATGTTATTTTAACTTTTTCGGATTTTTCTCAGTGGATATTTTTAAAAAAAACAGTCCAAAGTCAAAATGACAACGAAAATGTAAAAATTGTTTAATTCGTAGGTTGACTGGGTAACAGCAGTTCAAGAATGTGAAAAACAAATGATGGTTCTTGTATCAATAAGATCTGAGGAGGAAAATAAAGCATTGGCACAGTTTCTGCGACCCAGGACTATTACTGCTTGGATTGGTGGATACAACTACGAGGATGATGATCAATGGCGATGGATTGAAGATGGAAATGTCTTTAACTACACCAATTGGGATATAAATGCACCAACTGAGAAATCTAAGAGCTGTGCCCAAATAATGCGAGTACCTTATGGAAAATGGTTAGATGAGCCTTGTAATGTGAAGAAGAAATTTGTATGTGAACTAGTGAAGAAAAATTGTTCACAATAGTTGACTATTTTACTTTATTTTAGTTACAAAAAATGACTATTTGTCATTTAAACATATTTGTATATAATTTATGAGAAAATAGAACAAAATATCGTTGAGTGACTTTTAATTGTAACATTTTGAGGTACAAATTTTTACCTAAAAAGTCTTCTTTTCTTCTCTCATTGGCAACTCAATGGAAGAATTACAGTGGTGAATGCTAGAAAAAAGTATGTAGAAAACCCTTAATGACTTGCCAACCCTCATTTTCCCGTGGCAACTGTTCACTTTGACTTATGCATAGTTGATGATTTTCAAATTGTTCCTTTTCTCATGCTATATACATATTTTTATTCTCTTTTTTTCTTCCTCCCTCTCCGTGAGTTCTGACATTCCCATATTTAATTCCATTTCTTTCCCACATTGCCACCCATTCATTGCTTTTGGGGGGGTACAGGAAGAGGGAAACTAATAAGAGTCCTTCAAATCAAAAAATTGTTACACTAACACGTGACCACTTGACTTCTTTTCCATACAATCATTCGTCCGCCAGAGTGTAACCATTAAATACAGATTTATCCATCAAGTTTCCACACCCCAAAAATCCCAACATCATCCCTATATAGCCACCCCTCAGAGTCATTTAGTGTCGTTAGGGCGAGCAGTTAATGTTCATTTCGTGGTTTTTACAGTTGCTCTATAGCATAATAACTATTGAAATTCATTATTTCATCGTCCAACTACTTTTCAAGTGATGAAAAGTCACAGAATAATTGATTGTGCACTTTGAAAGTTTCAACATGGAAAAGCAAATACCAACCACTTTAGTCTCATGTAGTCGTATCTCAACAAATTTTTATATTACGCATATTATTTAATTTTACTAGGAGCTATCTGTATTGGGAAAATTGTTAAAAAAAAAATTAAAAGAGTCTATGGAATGTTTTTGGATACTCAATGGGTCAAGATGGTAGCGTACTCACTCTATGATGCAAGTGTCTCGCATTCATATTCCCTTTAGGTCACCAGGATTTTTCTGGTATCAAAAATGCTCTGATTGCATTCAGTGACCTTCACTGCACTTGATTTCACGCTTTATGAGACTGACAATCTCATCCCGTATATAAAAAATAATAATGCATGTCTTGAAGTCCCTTTGCGGGAAGGCCTAGTTCCTCTATGGAATGTTGTGCCAATATTATTTATTATTATGGAATGTTTTTATTGTAAAAAAAATGTATAACTGTTTATACGATTTTTTATAACAAAATCATGGTAGGGCAGAATTGTCTAATTCAGAACCAATTCGTCCCGTTGACAACGAAAATCCCGAAAACCAAAATCTCGAAGGGGCCAAAATTCATAAAGTCAAAAACCTGAAAACTTAAATCCCTAATGGTCAAAATTCTAAAAGGAACGAAATTGTACGAAGGATACTGTGTGGAGTAATTTCCCAAAACACAGAAAATTACCTTTTGCCTTCTGCAAGTGTGGGTACAATCGTAGGAGTAGCTATGACACTTTTAAGAATTCGGGATTTTGGATTTCGAGATTTTGGCGTTCGAAATACTGGTTTTTGGGATTTTGGCGTTCGGAATTTTGGGTTTAGGGGTTTTAGCTTTTCGAGACTTTAACGAATTTGAGATTTTATTTAACCCTTCCGGGATTTTGTCCCATTTGAAATTTTGGCTTTTTTTGATTTTGACCCATTCAGAATTTTGGCTTTTCGGGATTTTGCCGTTCGAGATTTTGGCTTTTGGAATTTTGGTTCAATCGAGATTTTGATTTAATCGGAATTTTGGCCCATTTGGAATTTTGACTTTCGAGGATTTTGACCTATTCGAGATTTTGGCCTTTGGAATCTTGACTTTCGGGATTTTGGCTTTTGGGATTTTGACCGGGACCCAGTCTGAGCTAAACCTTTACTGACGAATTTTATAGGCTAAATATTCTCAAGGATTAGCATGAATCTATTTGTTATTTAATACTTCTAGTTTGAATTTTGAAATTGGTAAAATGCATAATTTTCAGTGGTTTCAAAACCATTTTAAAGTAATATAATAGCAAAGTTTTGTAGCGATTTCATTCAAATTCACAAACCACCTTTAGAAAAATTCTAAGGTGGTTCTGAATAGATTTAGCCAGGTTTATAGGGCACAGTATCAATACTGGTCTATATTAATCATTTTTGAACATTATTAAGTTTTATTACAGACACGAACTCGCTTTTATCAATTGCACCACGAACTCCCCTACCCCTTTATTAGAAATATTTATTTTAAAAAAATCTTTCCAAGCTTTTTTCGGTTTTACGAGCTGAAAAAAGAAATTAAATTCATAGAACAATGAAAACCAAACAAAATATTTTATTTTATTTATGTACGAAATATACGTTAATTGCTACTCTAGCCTTCCACAAAAAAGGCACTTGAAAAAAGCAACAAACCGCAATTGGGAGAGAAAAGAGTGAATTTTATTTTTCCTGAAAAAAAAAATATCCAGACAATAAAATCAGAAGGAAAGCCGGAAACACAAGTCAATATAAGATTTACATTAATTGTGAAAGTTACAACTTCTGTCTGACAATAAAGCAAATCAACACCCCCCATGTTGATGGAGTGAGTGTGTTTGTCAACTGTTAACGAATCGAATGGGGTTGAACGTGGTAAATTCAATTTATATATTCGAATAAGTATCCTCAAGTACACTCAATGTCGTCAATATCCACTTAATAAATACATGAATTGCTACCACCCTGCCACGATATACCCTCAAAATGGGGATATAATTGTCCGGAGTCGAGAAACTGTGAAGGTGCGATGAAATTGGTGACTTATCGATGTGAGGCCGCGTAACATTTTCCTCTTTATTTATTTACTTCACCCTTCTCTGATTATTCCACCCCATAGAAGAGAATGGAAAAAAAAACTCTGTGTGAGTGAGAAGAAGAAAACCAACACGCATTTTACGATTTCACGGCGCGCATTCAAATCGACAAGGGATAGAGTGAATTGTAATTGAATAAATCATACAAAATTGTTGACAGGAATAAAAGATTTTTCACAGTTAATTATTTATTGAGAAAATACAGAGAGGATCTCTTGAGTGCGGGTTTTTTTTTTTAGAAATTCAACCCTCTCACTTGAAAACACAAAATGACTACTTATGCATTTCCAATTGATTTAAATATTTTAGTAAAAATATTTCAACTCACGATGGATACTTGAGACATTTTGCTCGTTTCATTGTAAAATTTCAATTTGATACAAATGTTCATTTCGGTTATTATTTTTTCACAGCAATTTCAAGAGTAAATTTCAAGACTCAATTTTATTTTTCCTTCTTACCTAAGATGGAAAAAATGTTTAAAAGCTTCTATGTTGGAATTAAACAAGTAAATTCCAGAGACAGCATTATTTGCATAGCATGCAAAAGCTCTCTTGCCATAAAATAACCTTTATAGGAGGGAATTGAAAATTGAGTTGGAGTTAAATAAACCATAAATGAAATAGGATGATGAACCACAAAGGCACAGACACATTCTAACTATGAAACACTCAAGAGGCTGATTTGACACCCATTTCACTATTCTACTGAATTACATGAAAAAGAAATTGAACTGTATGAAAGTTTACAAAACTTATAAACCGAAAGTATAAAGTCGATAGTGAGTTGACTTTTGGATAAAAATACTATGGATAATAAATTTGTTCGACACGATGATTTACCCCCAAAATTCTAACCACAATGGAATTTCAACATATATTCCGACTTCCGAAAATCGCTTATTAAACATTAGAGTCCATTAATTTCAATATAGTAAGGTCCGTGGTACAGTGGGATGAATTAACGAGGGTGAGACATATGTTAAATCTATGTTAGAAATGCCTCAGTTTCAGGTAAAACATTCCGTCAAATCATTGCTCCACCTGCCGATTCTACTCGGAGGTTTTTTGAATTATAACCGTATATTCTAGTACATTTAGAGAAATTCTGAAGATTTTCGGCAGAATTTCTGCCTGAAAATCTGTAGATTTTCGGTAGAAATTCTTCCGAAAATCTGCAGATTCTCGGCAGAATTTCTGCATAAGAAATCTGCATAGTCTCCATTGTCTCAATAAAAATATTGTTGATTTATCAAGAAACGGTAGAAGTTACAAAGAAAATGGTATGCTCTGCTTAACAAGCATTACCGATTAAACATTTTAGATGAGTAAAAAGATTCAAGACAAAAATACTTATTTCTTAAAAATCGCCCATGAAATGATACAAAATCACGAAATTTAAGGTCAACACTCTGTTTAAAGTTTTCACTTCACTATTCTCTACTTATAACACGGCGTCGCAGAATTCTTCATTTTATATAAACACTGTAATATCACTAAGAATAACTCTATTGAATTTTGCAAATTTCAGTGAAAAATATTCCATCTTTTCAGACACAGCTGTCTGGAAAATCTCTGGAATGTAGATAAAAATCTACAGAAAATCGGCAAAATATCTACAGAAATTCGTCAGAGTATGCACCAGGATTCGTCAGAAAATCTGCAAAAATTTCTGACGAATTTTGTCTCAAGCCCAAATAAAATTCGTAGGAATATCTACAGATTTCTCGGCAGATTTTCGGCAGAGGTGTAGATATTTTCTGCAGAAATCTTAAAGATATCTGACGAAATTATTTGACGGGATACTAAAAATTTCACTGAAATCGATTAAGAAACATCGAAATAGGCCAGTGAAGTTGTTTTCGTTTATAGCTCTGCCCGAGCCAGAGTTAGGGTAAATTGCAGCCAAGTATTGGAAAGGTTTCGACCTCAGTTATGACATACTAAAATTTAGATTAGATTAGAAATTTAATTTAGATCAAAGATGCGAATTTTGAGATAGTTGACATTGAATTTTAGAAAACTCTTTTAGAAAACTATTTTACTCATTGGATTCTCACCAATGAGTATCATTGAATACCATTGAGTCTTTGGTGAGAATCCAATGAGTAAAGTGTCCAGTGAGAAAAGTCCAAAAAGCACTAAAAGTGTAATAAAATCCTTTGTGACAAGTTCTTTCCCAATCATTTCCATACCCGACGAAGGAGGAAAACCCCTCCGAAACGTCGGTTTTGAGAAAGTAAAGGAGAAGAAACCAAAGGTCATATCCGTGTTTTAAGAACAAGAAATAATGAAATTAAGTAAAAAAATCGTTTTTCTACAACATTGATGCAAAACTTTATTTCATTGGCAATGATCTGTAAACTTTTCGACAGTATCGTGAATGAAGATGGTGCCGCTTATCAATCTAGCTACACATCTTTTGCTATATACGCACCAAAATTTCTACTATTTTAGAACAATAATTTTTGAATCACAATCGTTTGAGTGAATAGTTGTATTTTTTGAAAATGAAATAAATCAAATATAAAATATGTAAATAAATTATATTGTTATTTGTTATTGAAAGACATTACAAATCTACGTAAATCATAGATGATTCACGAATTAAGAACCCGCAAAATTTTACGAATTAAAATATAAACTGTTTGACCACCTTTCACTTTATTTACATCCACCACCATGCAACTTTTTTTCTTTCCCTAATCTAAAAAATTCGTTTTCTGGACATAAATTTATAACAAAAATCAAAAACAAAAAAGTTTAACAAGGAAAGACTACCAACAAACGCAAGTGTACTCCGAACCGCCATATTGTCTCTCGCATTATGATTTTAAAACAAAATGGTTAATTTTTTACTAATTAAGTTTTGAAAGAAGTATTGCGTTGGTTTATAATCTAATAGGAACAGAGTTCACGTGTGCAAATGACACCTATTCTTTAAATTAATTTCTGTATATAGGGGAAACTCAAATTTACAGAAATAATTAGATGAATCACTAATTTTTCAATTGGCACACACAAAAATACCAAATGGTGTTTTTCGTTAGGTTGAGATATATTAGGTGAGATTCTTAATAATCTCACTTACTATAATCCTACCAAAATTTCATGTCGTCCGATCGAGCTCAAATTTATTCCAAAATGTGTTTCATCACTTCCTGATCACGAATGTATGGGTGGCTAAGTTACGTTCCCGGCCGGCCGGCCGCTCTTTGGAGCTTAATAGCTCCTAAACTAAAAGAGACATCGGCTTGCGGTTTTCGGCAAAGGTTATATATCGTATGAAAATTGCAACTTGGTTTTAGAAAGCGTTCGTGAAGTGCCACTTCCCCTTCTAACATCGCAAGTTCATAAAACTTACCGCTAGGGGCGCTCTTATTAAAAAGAAGATTTTTCAATATTCTAAATTAAATAACTCAAAAATTCCTTTGTGCAAGTTAATCAAATTTTAGAGTGTTGTAGTCCAGTCTATGATGTTTCCAAAATGGGGCGTAAGTGCGCTCTGGTTATAATAGAACAGAAGATATGAGGGGTCAAAGTTCATGAAATTCAAAAAATCATATCTCCGGTTCTAATTGACCGATTTTGATGAGTGAAGGTTTTAACGAATGATCTCATCAAATGCTACAATTTTCTAGAACATTTGAACTTCGTGAGACCAACACCAGGGGCGCCACAGTCGAAAACCCAATTTCAATATCACATAACCTCAATTATCTTGACTGTCACTGAGCCGATTTTGATGATTACTTCGACATAATTGTAGAGAACATTTGTGTCTACATTTCGTCCATACATCATTTTCCGCTCAGACTACGCCATCTGTCCGATTTTGTCGTTTAAATGTGAAAAAATAGAGTTTTCACATATATCACTTTTCTGTCAGTCCATCCAAATCCTTGATATTTTGGTTTAAATACAAAATTTGTATAATTTCACGAATTTGATTCAAGCTGAATGGCGTCCCCCAACTTCAGCTCTAAATCGAATTTGCATGCATTCCGAGTTAGCTCACGTTAAAAATCTCACCCACATAAGCCAGTTAGGATTATGTGTCCCTTTTTCATGGAATAGAACCATACAGAAAGATTGTGCAAAAAACTTTGCGTCTAACGGCGTTATCACACTTGCACATTAAAATTTTAATGTTATTCACATTAATTGTCGCTTGTGAGCGTCCAAATATGTTATTTGTGTCTTTGAGTCACTTAATATTTGGGTTTTTTCTATTTATTGATAAAGAAGTGGACTTGGCCTGCAAAAATAAGTTTAAATTTACCTAAAGCATAAATATTTTTCACATTAAAAAATTAATGAGAAAATCGCATTAATTTTTCGCATTAATGCTATAAATCAATTTATATTAAATTTTGTAGGCCAAGTCTACCTTTTTATCAACAAATAGATCAAATTTTGAATATAAAATGATTCAAACACACAAATTACACATTTGGACTCTCATCATAGACAATTAATGTAAATCATATTAAAATTTTAATGTGCAAGTGTGATAACACAGTAAGTCTGTAAGTGGCAGGAGTAGCGAAGGATAAAAAGGCATATAGGCTGACCTAAATGTCCTAATTCCGCGATCCCATTAAGGACAAGTGTTAAAAAAAAATAATTGAATGAATAAAAATGTACCAAATTTTCAAGACTCCGAAATCATCATCTACCAATGAGCCTTGGTTTTTTTTTAATGTAGGTTTTTTGCAAGAAAATCTTTCATTTAAGTATGGAAATCTTGAGAAGTTTTATTCAGCAATGTTGTAACTTTAAAATTTTATTTTTTCCTTTTGTCAAATCAATTGTACCATCCTATAGGACAGTCATTCTCAATCCAAGCCACAAATTGATGCGAATACATGCACGTTGGAAATCTTCATGGTGGATAGAAATGTGTGGGTTTAATATCCGTAGAAAGCTTACATGTCGCATGATTCAGGATAAAGTATCCTTGAGATATTTATGTTGTGTGGTGAATGTTATTCCACAACCACACGAGAAGAGTGTCTTTCAAGGAATTCAATACACATGTTTCCTCGAGCATCCTAAAGCAATTACTGAATTGAGCCTAATTCAATTCATTATACACTCAACTTGGATGATAAATGCATCTGTTTCCATGATTACAGAATTGATCGAGGAAGATTATTTTACTTTTTTTTTGGGGAGGCGCTATATGGTGTTTGTGCTCTTTTGTGAAATTGATCCTCTTATGCCTTTCACTTCTTCCTTAATTAGCCATTATTGTGGTTTTGGCTTTTCTTTCAAACAAAAATTGCCAGTAATCAGTCCTTGTGTGTGCGCGCACTTTCAGAATACCAAAAAGGCGACATATGCAAACGGGGAGGTGAATTTTTCTAGAAAAATTTTTGAAGGGGTGAGAAATTGGTGCGATAAGAGAAATCTCTTGCATCGACGTAGAATTAATTCAATTTTCTCTCCACAAACTCAATATATAATGGGGACTTCATGCAGAGATGGTTTTAGGGGTGATAAAAACTAACCCTCATCCGCAGCAAAAATATACATTAAAAGCCAATTTATTCACACTAATTTGCAACAAAGGACAAATAATTCACTGGACTCTGGAGGAGGAGAGGGAGGGACTATATTGGCTGAATCACAAAATCTAGAAAATTTTTACCAACACCTTTTCACAGCTTTCACTCATTTTACATCTGGCCTAAGGCTTTGGATATCTCTATGAATGGGCAGTCATCCAGAATCAATCTCATTCAAGTCAATCACTGAAATTCTAATGTCTCTATCGCCCACGGCCATTTCATCATAGTTCCAGGGTGGATTTTTCTCCATCCAACTCATTTGTATTTAACTATTGAAGCAAGTAATAATTTTTAGTTATTATCGTTTCACTGACTTCACAGGGAAATTCACCCATTTTATCAATAAAATCCCCATTAAATTGAATTAACTCATGAGAATTAATAACATAACTTTTCTTTCTCCCCAGAAACACGCCCATTTCTTCTGTTCATTCATAATAGAGCTGTTGGAAATACACTCGACTTTTTTTTCCACCGTTCATGTTAATAGATTTTTTTTCTCTCCTTTCTATCTCGTAAGATCATTGCATTAGAATTTATATATACAGGAATATAACATACCTTTGCTAGCCATTTCCTTCATTTGCTGATCTTCAGCAATCAAGTCCTCATATTTGTGCTGCAAATCAGAAACGGCTTCACTGGCGGCATTGGGTTGATTCTTCTTTATTACGAGTGGCTTCAGATACTTCTGGAAGTCATCCTGCAATAATCTTTTGGAGAAGAAACACTTATAATGAATTCAACTTGTATTGCAGAGAATCAATGAAAAATTGAAATTTTTGCAGGGAATTTGTTCGTTGGTTGATATGATTTAATTGAATTTTTCACGAACGACGATGACTATTTTTTCACAATTTTAATTACTCAAACCCAAAGAAGGGAGCAATATAATCCCAAGTATTTCAAAAAAAAAGTTCCATCCTCGACTCCATAAGGAATTTTACATTATTCTAATTTTTCAAAATTTAATATTTTGCGAAACATCTTTTACATCGGAGGAATTTCATGAAATCTAAATTTTCGCATCCCTTTCATTTTCAAATATTTTGCATATAGGGGAAGGTTTCGAACCTTCGTACTAAAAAAGGAATCCAAGATTTAAGATTTTTTACTGAATGCCACACAAACCGAATCAATTATATCATTATGTCAAAAAAATCTCTCACTTATTGGGTTCATAATTCTGCCTCACAAAATTCCTGGAAGTCCTTGGATTTTCCTCTACAGGAAAATGAAAATGTAGTAGCATTTTTTACGAATGTATCCGGTACCGGAATGCTTCGTACCATTTCTTCCAACCCCTGTAGGCCTCATTTTCCCCGGAAACGTTACACCGGAAACAAAAATTTGGGCATCACTACTTAGATGGAACTTTCATCTACTTCTTTTCACTGTTTGTAGAAGGTATCACGCATTAAAAGATCAATTTTAAGCTATTTTTCTAACACATGTTTTTTGCAATCGGAAAACCATGTTTTCCCTGCATTCTGACAGTCAGTTCAGAGCTCGGTTAGGTGTGATTTTCTTATAATCACACCTATTGTAATCCTCGGATATTCTCTGACACCTCCAAACAGTCTTACAGAACATATTTCGGACACAACTAATTTCAAAAATGACCAGCCATCAATTTAAAATGAAATGTGGAAAGTTTCACTTTAAAACAAGGAAAATTTTATGAAAAATACTCGAAATACATCGAAGTGGCAACAAAAGAATCACATCTACCTTAAACAGTCTAGTTTCATCACTGCACAAATCAGAAAGAAGCAATCACACCTATTGTAATCCTCGTAATTTCTCTAATACGTCGAATCTGTCTTACAGCACATTTTTTGAACATCAGTGATTCTTAGAATTACCAGTTATTAATTTAAAGTTAAATGAGGAAAACTCCGCTTGAAAACAAAGCAAATTGTATGAAAAATGCTTAAAACGCACCGTATGGACAATGAAAGAATCACACCTACCATAAGCAGATTTAGGCTTAATGTTCGATTTGACAGAAGCGAAACAAAAACATCTGATGAAGTCTCACTTTGCTGTGGAAGTGCGTGTTTTTCTTCGAGATTTTCTTGAAAAATGTTGTAATATCACAATTTTCTTGTCAACTTGTTCAGTGGAATCTCTGGATGGGTCAAAATATCCAGAGCGGCATGCACAGTGTGACCCAAAACAGTCTGGAATTCTCAGAGTTGGTGATCAATAATTTTGACTGATATTTTTACGAACCTGCAGAGAAGGCAATCTTTGTGAATTTTCATCCGCCCACAAAAACGACGCCCTGCTAGCGAAAGATTTTCACGGTAATATTAACCCTGATAAACCCTCTATAACTTGGAACGTTGCTTTTCTTCGAAAAGACTCTTGAAGCGTGAAAAAATGCATAAAATAATACACATCAGAATTACGATTTTAGGTCCATTTTTAATTTTTGCTTCTAGAACCTATGACAAAAGGCCTAGGCTCCCAAGTTTGTCATGAAATGTGAGATATGGGATTAGCTATAAGAATATATGACCATGACCATGGATGATATTCATTTAGTAACTTGGAAAAAAATCAACATTTACGAACCTGCGACGTTACGAAGGTGCAAAACCTTCCCCTAATCTATCCCACTCTTTCGTACTCGAAATTTGGCAATGAATAAAACTGAATTCGTTGTGAGGTTCAAAAGAAGAAGAAGAAGAGTACGAAAGAGCGGAAAAGACGTATGGAAATGCAAATGTATGAGAAAAGGAATGAAAATTTTGATTTGATTGAAATTTACCAAAAAAAAAAAAATATTTTGTAAAATTATTCATAAAATATTTGTGAATATTCTCTCGAGACTTATGCCATAGACATACTTACGACTTATGACGAGAGACAACTTAGTGGAAAATGATGCAAATGAAGTTTAACCATTATTTCGAATATAATTACGCTAAGCCGTCTCTCGGCTAATCCTCATGTCTGTCAAGGCCCTTAGGACTTAAGCCGAGAGGCGACTTAGTGGAAAATTATGGAAATGTAGTTTAATCATTATTTCGAATATAATTACGCTAAGCCGTCTCTCGGCTAATCCTCAGGTCTGTCGAGGCCTTTAGGCAGCGCTCGTAAATCGTATAAGCCATAAAAAAGAGTTCGTAAGTGTATACTTTTTCACAAATAATGTTCGTAACAAGAACTCTTGACGAGCATTTTTTTTGTTCTTTAACAAACATTTGTTCGTAAATTTTTGTTTTTCTGACAAAATTTTACGAACATTTTTTTGTACGAATATTTACAAAGAAATGTTTGTAAAAAAACAAAACTGTTCGTGATCATGTTACGAGCAAAGTTTGTGGAAAAAGTACGAACCTTTGCGAACTTGTTTGTAGATTACATGATGCACAAACATATCGTAAGTTTCCAGTAGGAATCCACAAACATTTACGAACACTTTTACGAAAGATTTTTTTTCTGTGCAGTCTAAAAAATCTACAAGACAATTAAACTAAAATTCGGCCACTGAAAAATAAAAAACTGATAATAGAAAAATTAAATTCAGCCATTAAATTAATATGAATTTTTTCCAGCAATAAAATATTAGATTCTTATTTTAATATTTACATAAACCAGAAGACCTTTTTTAGATTCACTTTGCTAAAACTTGAAAGAAAATTTCACTGTTGTTTAAAGTTCTAAATTGTGCAGTGATCAAATTTCCATTTTATGCTGACCAGATTTAATTTTTACTGCTAATTTGGACAGTGCCATAATAAAAAGCACACATAAAATATGTTTTCCTACTCACTAAATCTGATTTTCTTCTGACCAAAATTAAAAGTTTCAAAAGGTAAGATTTCATGAAATCAAAATTTGTGTCCCTTTCTATCTCAAAATATTTGCTTATCTCATTCTTTCGCACTTCAAATTCGATTTAGCTAAATCGAATTTATTGTGATCTTCAAAAGAAAAAGAAGAGTGCAAAAGAATGAGATAGACTATACAAAGCTAGTGAGAAAGAAATGGATTCGAATTTCGACTTCATGAAATTTTCCTGATCTAAAAGGTATAATGAACAAAATTTTGATTAAATTTGATTTTTTAGTGATGAAAATTGTTGTTTTTTTTTTGTAAGTGGAAATGGTCAGTTTGATTTTCTTATTGATAATACTGTCAAAATACTACCCAGAATTATATATTTTCTATTATTTGGATTCTTAGTAAATGACTTCATTCATTTTACTGATAGAACTCCACAGAGAGAGAGCAATATACGTATATTATCTATCGATTTTTTAACCCCCCAAAGTTTCTGACCGTTCACCCCCCAGAGATCACTTTTCTAAGCAAATCTTCGCATTTCAGACGATTTCTGAAACTTTTCTTTTCAACTTTAGAGGCAAACGGTAAGAGATAGCGACTTGGGACATTCAGGGGATCCCCCATATGGTAACCCAAGGATCGTTAACATAACCCTCATTATCCTCCAACTGTCCCTTTTCCCTCCAAAACCACGTTTTTTGAAATTTTTTGATATGATTTAGAGTTTACCCAAGCGGACACTTCGTCCGTATACGAAAATCCCGTTGAATCATTCCTAATAACGGTTATCAAGAGATTTAAAAGCCTCTATAGATCGCATTTCTCAAGCGAATGGTATCATGGTTTGACCTCCTTGGAAAGGTCTTGGTATTTCTGTTCCAAGTTCTAAAAGTCTGAACCGGTAATGAACCGATTCATAACCGATAACTAATTTTTATCTGAAATTCAATTATATATTATATATTATTCCTGAGGTGTATTTTGGGAAATGTTTTAAGAGATTTATAAATCGGTTCAAATCGATTGAAAACCGGTAAACGGTAAATAATGAAAAAGTACTTTTGAGGTATAGCGAGTTCGAGCAATTCACAAAGCCTGGCCTGCTTTGTCACCCCTTTTTAATTAATTTTTGGATATATTTTGTCCTTTCCTCAATGCAAATTTAATCTTTATCACACTAATTACGTTGTATCAAGCATTCTAATAATATTAGAAAGTTCGAAGATTTGGATTGAGGCTCGAGAAAGCGTATTAATTATTCAATAAAGGCAAGTTTAGCATTATTTTAAACACCTTGTAATTCCGCACCTTTTACAGCCATATCCGAATATTTCCTTTTTTCCAATTATTGTGAATTAGTAAATATTAAAATAAAAAGGCAGAAACTTTATGAATATTATTAGACTCTATTACTAATTTATTATTGTACTAGACAATTTTACTAAATTTTACTCATTAAAAAAAATTAATGCGTAATCAATACGAGTTTAAGCGTTCTACAAAGTTCGAATACTTTGCAACTCCTATTGTAAATCGGGTTTAAAACAATTGCAAAATTGGTAAATAAGCAATTGAAAAAACTTTACAAAATACTCTAATTTGCTAACACGATGATTTGCTCTTTATGTGTCGGATTACTAAACAACTTTGCTCATCCAAACAAGTAATAAATGAAAGAATCATAGCCAAAACCGCAAACGTTTTCTTATCATGAATTATTCAATTAAAAAAAATGACGAGTTTAAGATTAAAGACAACTAATTTTGTATATTCTATTTTAAAGGTATAAATTGCTCTCAAATTTTCACCTAAAAAAATTCAACAAAAAAAAAAAACAATAATAAAAGAACATGAACTTACTTTAGTCCTTTTTCATTAAGAGTATGCACAAATTTCACTTCAAAAGGATTCAGGAATATCACTGCCCTTCCACTTCTACCTGCCCTTGCCGTCCGACCAATCCGATGTACATAATCGGACAATTTCTGTGGTGGTGTAAATTGCACCACACAATCAACTTCCGGAACGTCCAAGCCTCGAGCAGCCACATCCTGCAAAAAAGAAGCAAGTGCAAATTTCGCACGTGAAATATTGAAGAGAATCAAGAAAGTGTTCCAGAGTGAAACCGGAAAATAGAAAGAATGGAATGCTCGAAGAATTATCGTGTTGAGTAATGGAAAAATAATAATATTAAACAATATATCAGAGAGATGGGAAAAAAGAGAAAGAGATGGGTATTGAAAAAAAAAAGAAATGTTTATTCCCACATTTTGATGTTTCAATTACAAGGGATAGTATATCGCAAATCAAATCGATGGGGAGTTTGAGCGAAAGGCAAGAAAAAATATCATTTCTCATCTAAACACACACAAAATGGGGAGTAAATAAGACACGATAATTAGCCCCCAGTACCATAAGAATATTTTCTATTGCTTGAGGAACCAAGGGAAACAGGGCCAGACGAAGCGGGGGAGATTGTGGATAATGGCTAGAGAAACAAATTTATATTGTCATACTTAAGTGATTTTCCATCAAGAAGAATCTGGCATGTTGTTGGACTCTTGTCGCGTTCACACGGATCTCACATTCGATATGCGCGCAAAATATCACGCAGAGAAGCTCGATCAACTCATCATCACTTCATTAGATCGTCATCAAACACTTCTTTTTTTCAGATTTTTCTCAAGCAATTGACGCTCTCGCATTGCGTGACATAATTAGGGGCATAATTTGAGAAAATAATCCGAACAAATCAAATTGGACCAACTGCGCGACAAATTCATCTTTTGGTCAGGAAATGTATTAATTTTCCATTTACTTGGAGGGAATTTAAATTAAGCTTCAAGATTCTCAAAAATTATCTTATGACTTTTGTTTGTCTGGTACTTTTTCTTTGTAAGAATTTAACTGTTGAGAAAATATTGAAAAAAAAACAGTAATTTTGAAAGTTATAAGGTAAGTTATAAACTAAAAGAATCTGTAAACAAAAGTTAAAAGCTTTTCAATAAGACTGTAAGCTTTATTTGAAAAGAATCCAATTCTTATAGCTTCGGCACACCTTTAGATCAGGAAAATTTCATGAAATCAAAATTCACATCCCCCTTTTCTTTCTCACACATTTTGTACATGTCTATCTCATACTTTTGCACTCTTCTTCTTATTTTGAACATCACGACAAATCCAATTTAGCTCAATCGATTTTGGAGTGCGAAAGAATGAGACAGGCATATGCAAATCTTTTGAAACAGAAAGGGACACAAATTTAGATTTCATGAAATTTACCTGATCTAAAATGTGTGCCGAAGTCATTACAGAAGAAAACAAATTTCTAGGGCACAAAATCGAAAATAGACACTATTGACAATTTACTCTACCCCAAGTAATAAAACATGAAGGCAATAGCTTTTGAAATATGATTCAAAAAGACAAAAAACAGTAAAATTAAAAAAAAAGAAAATAAATTTGATTAATATTATTAATTTATTAAATATTAAATAGGGTTAGTAAAAAAAAATCTAAAAGTTCATGAAAATATGTTTTGCTTGTAAAATTAACTTTTAAGATGGTTGTAAATAAAATTAAAATCTCTTTTTGTTCTCTAAATTCAAAATTGAATATGGTCAAATTTAATTTTTTTAATGCTCTTTTACACCTTTTAGATCGATAAAATTTCATAAAATTAAAATTCACATTTCTATTTTTCATAACAATTTAGCATATGTATATCCTACTCTTTCGCACTCTTCTTCTTTTGAACATCATTACAAATTAAATTTAGTTCAGCCCAATTTTGAGACCGAAGGAGTGAGAAAAGAGACACAAATTTTGATTTCATGAAATTTGACCGATCTAAAAGGTGTTCTGGAGCCATTATGACTCTAGGAAAATGTTATGAAATCTAAATTCACATCCCATTCTTTCTCAAATGTTCTGCATTTTGTTTTATTCCACTCTTTCGCACTCTTCTTCTTCTTTTGAACATCACAATAAATTCCATTTAGTTAAATCAAATTTTGAGTACGAAAGAATGAGAAAGACCTATGAAACATGCTAGAAAAAAGTAAAGGATGTGAATTTTGATTTCGTGAAATTTACCTTTCCTACAATTTCTACATATTTCTACTAAACTTGATCTTACGCCTTCCTTGATCATTTTTCAGATTTTGGGTTCTAACACAAAAATGCCCTATTTTCAGAAATGTTTGAATAATTCTTCTATTTGTATAAATTTTCACTAATTCACTGTCTATTTTAAACAAATATCAGAAAAACAATATCAACTCCCACCATTTTGAAAATATTGTGACAAGTTTAATGACTGCAACGTATGAAACAGAAGAAGCAAATAAATGATAACATCCTTATGCCCTGGACACACTTACGAACTAAACCGAAAGACGGCATAACGTGATTTTAATCAAAATAATGCTTTGACTAAATACCCATCAGTTTCCCATTATAGAAACTGATAGAAATCTGATCATTATTTCGATTATAAGTACGTTAAGCCGTCTCTCGGTTTAAGTCGTAATTGTTTCTAAAACATTACATTGCCAACAAAAAAGTTTGTAAGCTTTTGTATAAGCTGATCAACAAAAAAAATTCAAATAAATTTAAAAAATTGTTAAAACTGCTCTCTCTTAATAGTTAATACTTTTAAATATCAAGAATCTCTTGCTAGAAGTAAATTATCTCTCTGCCTATTTTCTAATTGAGCAAATTTTTAATCAATTTTTAAGAAAAATCGACATTTTTCCTACATCTAATTGGACAAAATATTTTGTCAGTTTGATAATATGACGATGTTATCGCAGTACAAATCTTTGCAATTCGACAAAATATTAAAAAAAAAAACAAAATATTGAAAAAATCCTAAGGAAAGAATGTTAGTGGGTCATTCATTTGGCAAACATATCCAACTTTCTTTGGCGAAGTTTTGATTAAAGGAACAATAACAAAATTGTTTATTGAATTTGTTCTTCTTTTGGGGGACGGGAAATATTCTTTATCCGCTAAACATCAACACAGAGGCCAATTAAATACACATATACACTGCTGGCAATAATCATAGCTCCACTTTTTCATACTGGAAAAACTTTGAAAAAAAAATTTTTAGAAAAAAAATAAAAATATCATTTGAAGGTATTTTCATACCGATATGAAAAATTGCCATTTGAATTTCATACCGTTAGAACTGTGAGTATTGTGATAGAACCTTTCTCAAAATGGCGATTTTCGGGTGGCAATAATTATAGCTCCACTCAATAAATTTGGCTCCAGGGTATTTATTTTCAATCAGTGAAGGTAAGTATTTTTTAGGAATTGAATTAATAACTTTATTAAGCTAATTAGAATCATTTTTATAAAGTTTTTCATGAATTTTGCTGAAATTATGTAAGAAAAATGTTTAATGAACAAAAATAAAAGATTAATTAAGGTCTTGAAAGGGATGGAAATTGACAACCAAAAAATTTCCATAAAAATGACAAGATCCTATCACCTTTCATCCGAATTTGTCCATATAGCCGACATATATGCATTTTAAACCACTCCTAGGGCTAAAAATCTTCTTTTGTTAGAGGCAAAAGTGTGCATTTTTCCGTGTTACAGTCGAAAAAAACAAGTTTTCTACCGAAATTTGATGTAAAACAATGCTGACCGCTTATTCTCATCATGTCCTATTGATTCTGCCCCAAAACAGAATTCCAAGTGACTAAGGTGGTCTTCAGAATACTGGAACAAAAAATTATCAAAAAGAAGCTTATTGCAGTTTGATGAACAGAAGGTGTTTTACCTTATTTAAGTGGTCTAAAATTATTTTTTTCAGACAGAAAATTAGTTAAGACAAGACCTATAAATTTTTTAATTTGAAAAAAATAAAGTTTTTGTATTTGTACCACTTAAATAAGGTAAAAAACCTTCTGTTCATCAAACTGCAATAAGCTTCTTTTTGATAATTTTTTGTTCCAGTATTCTGAAGACCACCTTAGTCACTTGGAATTCTGTTTTGGGGCAGAATCAATAGGACATGATGAGAATAAGCGGTCAGCATTGTTTTACATCAAATTTCGGTAGAAAACTTGTTTTTTTCGACTGTAACACGGAAAAATGCACACTTTTGCCTCTAACAAAAGAAGATTTTTAGCCCTGGGAGTGGTTTAAAATGCATATATGTCGGCTATGTGGACAAATTCGGATGAAAGGTGATAGGATCTTGTCATTTTTATGGAAATTTTTTGGTTGTCAATTTCCATCCCTTTCAAGACCTTAATTAATCCTTTATTTTTGTTCATTAAACATTTTCCTTACAAAATTTCAGCAAAATTCATGAAAAACTTTATAATAATCATTCTAATTAGGTTAATAAAGTTATTAATTAAATTACTAAAAGATATTTACCTTCACTGATTGAAAATAAATACCCTGGAGCCAAATTTATTGAGTGGAGCTATAATTATTGCCACCCGAAAATCGCCATTTTGATAAAGATTCTATCACAGTACTCACAGTTCTAACGGTATGAAATTCAAATGGCAATTTTTCATATCGGTATGAAAATACCTTCAAATGATTTTTTTATTTTTTTCTAAAAAAATTTTTTCCAAAGTTTTTCCGGTATGAAAAAGTGGAGCTATGATTATTGCCAGCAGTGTAGTAATGCCAAGCGCACAATAACTCTTGTTCGTAAACATGTTTTCAAAATTTTCTATAAGTGTAAGCGAGATAACTAGATCTAGATCTTACTCACTCTCATTAAAATGTCAAAAACATGTTTACAAAACAAAAGTTATTGTGTGCTGGGCATAAAGCCTTGACAAGGTTATCCCTTGGCGTATTTTGGGACTCAAAAAGAGTCCATCGCCAAGAAAGCTCGTCAAATACGCCTTTATTTGGCTTTCAAATAGAACAATTTTTGTGATAAAATTTGCTAAATTACTTCTTAGGTTAGGGTTAACAGGGCTTAACATAACCTAAAATTTATCAATCAGTGAACATAAAAATAAGTATGATGAAAATCATTTCGCATAATTACTAGAACTTTTGAGTTTGATCTTCTTTTCGCTGTAAGAATTTAAAAAAAAATGACTAACTTTATAAGATAAATTCTTTAATACTATATCGAATAAAAATCATAAGTACCTAATTATGTCATGGAAAAATGTATCCCGTAATTTGTAAGCATGTTGTCATTAAGTTCATGTGTTATACAGGTAATAAGATTAAGTTTCTCGGAAAGTAAAGAAAATATATGTGAGTAATTAAGTCCATGAGTAATAAAGCTCGTGATAAATTAAGTTCGTGAATTATTATACCAGTAATTAAGCTTGTAAAGTAGTTCTATTAACAGCCTATGAACAGTTAAGTTAGATAGATAAATAGATAGATAAGATAGATAAATGATTTTTTTAATGTCATTAGAATTTAATTTCCAATAGGAGAGACTGGGGCAAAAAGTTACAAAACGGATATTTTATTTTTTTACAAGCTACTCGAGCGCTTCAAAAATTTCTAATTAGCGCAGTTTTATAGGAAATTTACCGCTCTACAACCTTGTGAAAGTAATTTTCCTCTATTTTGTAAGGAAATACATTTATCGAGCCAATTTCTAAAAGGTAATTTTGTGACTATTCTCAAAAATGCTGGGGCAAATAGTACCAGACATTGGGTATTATATTTTGATTCGCTTCATTACAGGCTTCTGTAAATTTGAAAAAAATACCTAGAGGACATATTTTCATAGAAAATTTATTCATCTACACCTTTGTAAACAACGTTTTCTCTGCGCGAAAAGTGAGAAAACGAGAAAAGCGCTTTTCAAGCTATTTTAGAAAAAAAACACAAAAGACTGCAAATCATTTGACCAATGCAAACAATAAGCGGCGAGACATGATAATGACGTTTCTTTTCGCCGTGAGACATCAGAAATTGCTTCGCTTTTTTGTTACTTTTTGCTCTATACCTTTTGTTACTTTTTACCCCAAGTGGCCATTTTTAATAAAAGGATTTCTGGAGAAAAGAACTTTTGTGAAATTCTAAAATAGATAGCGGATTCGTATTCAATTAATTCAAAGTATTTAGAAAATATTCATCAGTGCATCAATTTTCGAAAATAAGTAGGTAATAATTATTGTTATCTTCTGCAAGGAAAATATTTCAAAAATAGGGCTAAAAATTTCGGTATTTTTTATTTTCTAAATTCCTTGTTCGAATTCTAAGAAACTTACGACATCGAAGAACGTCTATGGAGGCTATAGAAAAAAATTTAGCCGCTATTTTTTTTACTTTGGAAAATATTGAATTTTGAATTTTTCGTTGTGTGACTTTTTGCCCCAGTCTCCCTTACTGAATATATCTTACAGAAATTATATATTTTTTCCATAACTTGAGTTGACACCGATCCCTAAGAGAATAGAATATTTTAGCAATCTTGCCTTTCTAGCAAATACTTTTTTATGTTTTGATTGTAAGGTTTTTCAGTGTCTTTTAATTGCAACACTGATCTCTGAAAGAAAATGTTTGTTAAGTGGTCAAATCGATCTTGTTAAAATTTTGTCAGAAGAATGTTGTTTACGAATTTGACAAATAATTTTTTCACATTTTATATGGAAAAATATCCTTATTATAATTTTTCAACAAAATCCAGCAGACCGCCAATTTTAGGGAAATTTTTCATATCCTGTATGAAGAAACATTCCTTTAACAAACTTTACTTTCTAATTTGACAAAACTTTTTTTCGGAGTAGGTAAATTAAGATAAATTATTGAAAAATAAAATAATTACAAATATTTAGTAAATTATATTTAAAACAATGGCCTCTACATACTAGAGAAATTTATGTCCATATTGAAGCAAATTCCCTATGCTTGTTTAGAAAAAAACTCTTCAATATGGACATATTTTTACTGCTCGAACTCAAAGAGAGAGCAGTTATATAATCGACTTTTTTTCAACTTCTCACTATTCTGGAGCTTAAACGGTAAGAGATATCGACTTCCGGTCTTCGATGACCCCTCCTCAAATGACATTATCTCGTACCAAACCTCTTTACTTTCCCCCCCTCTCCTTTCGTACGTTCCCTATCCCTTAAAAATAGGTCAAAAATGAGGTTTTTCCAATTTTGCAAAAAATTAGTCCAAGCTTCTTCAATGATTTTTGGATATGTTTTAGGGCTGGTTCTGGCGGACATTTCGCCCTACATACCTATGACCGGAAAATTCGCCATTTTGAATTATTGAAGGTCAAAGGTCAACCACTTTGGAAGGCTCATTTTTCAACCGATTTGGTTAAATTTGGATTTTTTGGAAAGGTATTGCAATTTCGAACCCGGCTGCATCAGTCTTCATCAGTAATGAACCGGTTAAGTACCGATTTTTGAATAATTTTACATCCCCAATAATTAATATTCCCTAAAAATATTGTTTTTTTCGATTTTTCTCAAAATTGGCCCAAGCTTTTTCAATGGTTTTTGGATATGTTTTAGAGCTAGTTCTGGTGAACATATCGCCCAAACATACCTATGACCGGAAAATTCGCCATTTTGAATTATTGAACGTCAAAGTTCAACCACTTTGGAAGGCTCATTTTTCTTTTTGGTTAAATTTGGATTTTTTAGAAAAGTATTGCAAATTAGAACCCGGCTGCATCGGTCTTCATCGGTAATGAATCGGTTAAGTACCGATTTTTTGATTTTGAAATGCTTTTGTGATTTATGAATCAATTTGATCTCTAGTAGATCAGTTATTCCAAAAGGTTATGCAAAAAGCTAATTCACGGTGAGCTCTATCTCGTGATAGATCTCGTGATCTCGCAAAGCTGGGACGCTTTGCCATCTCTTTTTCTAGAATGTATAGAGCCCATAAGTCCCGTAAATTTCATTCGAATATTGACTACCTAAAAATATATAGCACAATTTTTACATAATTATTTATTATCCCAAAAAAATGTGTATTTTCGATAGAAATGCATTTTGATTTTTCAAGGTCAAAGGTTAAAAAGGCTTTAGAGGGTGTGCTTCTCAACCCAATGTTATCATATTTGGGCTCGTTGGAAAGGTCTTGGAATTCCTAATAAGCCTGAACCGATTTCAATCGGTCATGAAGCGGTAATGATCCGATAACGAACCGATTAGTAATTTTCGTTAGAAAATCAATTTTATTACACTTAAAACTATTTTGTGGGATCTTTTATGTAATTTGTGAATCAGTTCAAATCGGTTGGGAATCAGTAAAGGGTAAATAAAGTAGAAGGAAGTACTTTTGGGGTATACCATATAAGTCACATGTTCGAGCACTTCGCAAAGCGTGAGATGCTTTGTCACTTCTTTTTTCAAGTAAAATAAATCCATGTGTGTATCAATAATATCAAATCATGCCGAGCTATTTTACATTCTAAAAGACATCCTTAGGAAAATTTACTTAAAAGAAAGTAAGAACAAAACAAACAACCCCAACCAAAATTCAGAAAATAATGCCAGAAGGTAGGCAAAATGATTGTTTTGAATGATGGCAACCATCTCAACGATTATCGCATTCGCAGCATTCCAGATTTTCAACCAACTTTGACTTACCGTGGACAGAAGAACCCCTGACTTGCAGTTCCTGAATTCCTTAAAGACGGATTTCCGTTCAGTTTGAGTCATTGAGCCATGAAGTTTGAAAAAACGAACTCCCGGAAGTAAGCATTCCTCCCCAGATTTTTCCCCATCCTCATAATCATTTTCTTCATTCTCCACATCTTCATCTTCTTCCTCCACGACTTTCCTCGTGAGGATCTCAACCATGATGTCATGGTGGAAATCCACCAGATCCTGTGTAGCCAGAAACACCAATATTTTCACATCTCGCTTCCGACGATGCTCAAAAGCAATCAATCCCGACAGAGCAGCCAATCTGAGCTTCGGAGGAAGTACCACAAATATCTGTTTCATTGTATCCGGAACCACAAGTTTCTCTCCCGATATGGCTTCCTGGACAACTTTGGAGAAATCTTCTTTGTAGTCAGACTTTGCGGATTCCGTATTATCAATGAACAGAGGATCATTGAGAGCCAATCCGGCGAGTTTTTCCACAGCTGGAGTTAGAGTCGCAGACAAAAGAAGGGTTTGACGGGATTTACCGCCATCTTCAGTGGAATTATTGGCATTGAGTGCATCCACGAGCATTTTAACATCTCTCTCGTATCCCAATTCCAGCAAACGATCTGCTTCATCGAGAATCAACCATTTCACGGAGTTCAATTGGAAAGATTCTGTATGATTGAGATGATCACAGAGCCTTCCAGGAGTCCCTATCATTATGTTTATCCCTTTGCGGAGGCGTGCCTTTTCTGATTTTCTCTTCTCTCCGCCACAGAGATACCCAGGAATTATCCATGTAAAGGGTTTGAGAAGTTTAACAAACAACTCATAAGTCTGAATGACCAATTCTCTCGTTGGCGCTACCACAAGAGCCTGAATCCCACCCTCCCTCGTCAACTTGGGACGAATGTTCTGGAGGATCTGAACAACTGGGAGTGCATAGGCCAGAGTCTTCCCAGAACCTGTCTGAGAACGAATTAGAGCATCTTTTTGCTCTAGGATTGAGGGAATAGCTCTCTGTTGGATGGATGTCAATTCCTTTATTTGCAGCTGATCGTTAAGGTTCTTTACTAAATGGGGATGGAGATCAAGGGAAGATAGAGGGAGACCGCTGAAAAGACTCTCTTTTAGGGGATTCACTTCTTTCCAGTCAATTGTAGGCATTTCTGCTCTGATTTCTGAGAGGCGTTTGCGCTTTTTGTACCTCTGAGGGGTATCCTCCACTTCGCTAGAAGAGTCTGAAGCTTCAAGAGCTCCGGACTTGTATGCTTCAGTGCGATGATCAACTTTTCGTGGAGGTTTCTTGGAAGTAAACACTGCCTCATTGGCAAGTAATTTACTTTCCTTGGGCTTCTTTTCTGGGGGTTCTGAATAAATCCCAATTGTTATATTGCCATCTTCTTCATTCTTCCCCTCTGGGGATTTTTCAAGAGGCTGCTTATCAGTCTCCTCGGATGAATCACTGTCCGAAGAGACATTGTCTCTCACCGTGACATAATTTTTTCTAATTGTGGGCTCAGTGGGAGGTTTAGGGGCTCTCCTCCTAGCCACAATAGCCTTAACTTTATCATTTTTCGTAAATTTAAAAGAAAATCCGGATAATCCGGGAGTTCTTTTGACTTTGTTTTGAGGTTTTTGTTTTGATACTGAAACACTCTGATTGAAGGTAGATAAACATTGCAATTTTTAAGTTCTACGAGGACTTCATTAGAATTTTATCACGTACCTTTTTGGGAGTCTTTTTTGCATCCGTGTCCTGGGTAATATTGAGGGAAATATCCATTTTTCACGTTAAAACTTGAGAAAAAGACACTTTTGAAAAACATAAACACTCTGTTTACTATAACCTCACTTCTTCACGTGCACAGCGCGCCCACGTGACTGTCCCAAAAATCCCCACATTCAAATTCCCCAAATGTAACGGTCAGTGAAGAATAGCCGGGGCCGCTGGGTCCGTATGCGTATCCTCCAGATATGAGAGTTTGATTTTGTGGGAAAAGCCAACTCTCCGTGTGGAACTCACCTATTTGGTATCCACGAAATTTTCGAAGGGGAAATTTTCTCATGAAAAATCAGAGAGAATTCTCGAGTGGTATTCCCGGTGAGAGTTTGATTAATTTACATAGAAAATAAGCAAATAAATTATAATATTGCGTTTTTCTTAAATTTTAAATGATTTTTTAAATGATTATTTCATTTAAATATACAATTTCCGTATATTTATTATATGTAAATTTCAATGAAGTTTTTTCTTAATAAACTGTGCAGGAATTTTGGACTTTTTTCTTATTATCTCTTGATATTTTTCTAACTTTTTTAATATGATACCAATCATTTTCCAAATTGTTTATTATTTTAATATTATTTTGTTTCAGCTCTCGAAAGTAAGAAAATGGTTGTGGCCTTTGATTAGATGTTTGAATAACCTATTTATATTCTTAATAAATACGAAATTAAACAGATTTTTAGCAGTTTGCTTGGCCGTGAATTCTTTAAAACTCTTATTTTTTTTTGTTTTAACTAAAACCGGAGAAAAAAGATAGCATAATTCGACGGCTCCATTCCATACTATTCTAAGTCGACTTAGAATTATATTACTCTGAGAGATATGTTGTTCCTAGGACCGAGATCTACAACTGGTGAAAATTTGGTGGTCATCCGGCGTTCGGGTAACGAGATATTCAATATTTTCGAAAAAAATTTACAAGGGCAGCATACCCGGGTGACACAAAATCCTTTAAAAAGGCTGAATTCAGCCTGAGCTTTCAGGCCCTAAGGCTGAAAATCTCCTGAGGCCCTTGTAAAAAACCCTGAGGTGGTGTATGGAAATGAGACAGTTTTGCGCTCTTACTTTCGTGGCGGATAGCGGAACTTCAAAACCTTAGAAATCAGGCTGAATTAAGGTTTATTATATTTGCTTTCATAAGCCTGAATACTCAGATTCAGACCAAGTTTCCCTGAATGATACTTTAGGTTTCAGACTTTTTTCAGCCTGAATCCTCATGGGCTACTTATCTGTCCCTGAATGATACCTTAGGTTTCAGGCTCATTTCAGCCTGAAATCAGCAAACAACACTTATTGCAGTGGAAAAAATAAATAATCAATTGAAAACCAAGATTCTTAGTAACAGATTAATTTAATTCATTATTTTCTATTTACATAAATAACAAATTCAATAAATATTTTTCTTATTTTAATTTAAGTTTTTAAGTCTTTTTGTTCATTTTTTTAAGGGTGGGGAGTATATGTTATGTTCTATATATTACTTCAGGATTTTTTTCAAAAAATAGAATTTTTTAAACAACAAAAATAGTAAAATGATCATATTTGTGACCTGGCTTTTTGGACCCTTTTCCTGTCATACTTAAGTCACATGTATTGTCTGCAAGGAGTGTTAAAATCCATCTTGTGTGGCTGAAGATGGATGTCTGATGCCGTAGAGACCATGTGACGGAGATCATAAAAAGATTAAAAAAAAATTAGAATCTTAAGATGAATTCAGACTTAATTTAGCCTTAATACTAAGGCAGTTTTAAGGAATGTCGAGAGGGTAATTAAACAAATAAAAGCACGTAAATATAAATCTTAGCATTCAATAACACTTTTCACAGAGTGTAATACATTTCCGGTCAGTATTTTGCCAAGAAACAACCTTCCGGACAAAAGAAATTTCTGGAATGTTCTTTGACAAGCTGGGAAGCAAAAATCGCATTTTTTGGCAATACAAATACCTTTACCACATATTAGCCAGTTGTTATTCACTGTTTTAACAAGCTAATAGTGATTTTCGGAAGCATAGCGCCCCATTTTGTTAGCATAAAACCCTAATCAAGAAAATTTTTTGCATACTTACCAAAACACTATTTTTTTCTTTCTTCTTGGTGATCTTTCACTGCCGGATCATGCACAACACACTTTTGAACCAAGATTACATTTACACTTTCCACCTGTAAAGGTGAAACACTAAAACAAGTCAAGATGCTTACAAATTGCACTTTCCTCCTTAAGTGACAGCAGAATTGTGAAATTCCTTCTAGTAGAATTTACACATCTAGTCACCGCGGAGCGCTAATGTCTCTTAAGAGTAAAGTTGAAAACGATCAGAATTCAGGCTTAGTATCAATATAGCTGAGAAAAGGCTGAGTTTTCAGCCTGAAAAAAGGATGAGTTTCCTTAGTCATGAGGATGTGTCACCCGGGTAGGAAATCGCCAACTTCAAATGGCTCTCCTGAAATGTTGTCATTCTGAGATAGAATAGTATGGAATGGAACCGTCAAATTTATAGAGAGTTTATCGGGAAAATGTTTTGTTTTAGTAAGTTGAAATTGTTAGATCTCAAGAACCAACAAAACAAATATTTCAAGCAGCAAAATAATACCACTTGTTTCAAAATCAATAAATGAATAATAATTGAACAAATATTTAAAAATCGTGTAGTTACGTGTTCTTCATTAAATTAGAAAAAATATTTTGAGTGAGATTCTTGATATTCGCATCTATATTATCCGTTTTTATTCAACATACAATCTACACTCTTAGAAAAGTTTAGACGTGATTACTAATGAAAATTAGTTGTTCGGGTGATTATTATCAAATCTATTTAAAATAGTTCTTATATTCTTAAAACATTATACTCATAATAAATTTATTAGTAGTGAGAATATAAGACAATATTTACGTGGATAAGTTGCGGCAATTATTTCATAATGCTTTCATACAATTATATTTGCTTGTGTTAATTAAATGAAATCATTATCCCAACTAATATTAGTCACTAATTCCTTTTAGTTCTCACAACCAATGTAAATAGATGGGCCTATATTTTCATAAAGTTATGACTACTTTTCCAATAGTAAAGAGTGATTTTTATTTTAGTATTGCGTTGAAGCTCTTTCGAATTTTAAGCAACTAATAAGAAATATGCATCACAATGAATGCTATATAGTAACCACAACTAATATGATATAGTTATTACAGCCAATAAGATGGGTATCAACCCCATTTATTTAGTAATTGGAACTAATATGTTATAGTACCCATTACTATTTTGATTTAGTTGTGATAACTAAATGAAAAGGATACTTTAACTAACTGTGGTCAACTATTTCATTTAGTTACCCAAACTAAATATATAGTTGGGTCTATATTTACTATATTTTATAGTTCTAATAACTGCATATGAGCTTGTACGAACTAATTTTTTCTAAGAGTGTAAGATAAATTGTAACTTCTCTATTCAAAAACTATTTACAATGCTTGAAACGCTTTTATTTAGGTTAATATAGTCTTTATTTCAGAAAATTCCTTTAAATACTCCACGTAAAATAGAAAAGAAAACGGATAATGTCTAGAATTTTCCGCGAAAAACATATCAATTTTGAATTTTACTCTTGAGTGATTGTATGTAAGTATATCAGTATCTTCTGAATTTAAAATTTTCAACAATCTTTGTATTATTCTTAAATTATTTATTGTTCGTATATGTGTTCTTATAGAGATAAAACCGAATTCTGAAAGGGAATAATATGTTATATCTAATTCTGTAATAATCGAAAAATCAAAAAAATCCTCAAATTGCCAAATAGCAGAAGTGTGAATTGTTTATCAAACATTGCAAAAATATCATGAATATTTGTCCAGGTTTTCAAGTATTGCAAAAATGTCATAAAAATACTCGTCAAATTCGAAAACAATACCAAATTAGCGACTAAGAAAATTTTCTTGGCGAAAATTCATAAACTCTTAGCATTTAATATGCCTCGTCGCTTGAAAATTTATTCGAAAGATCACAAAAATACAAGAAAATGTGAAAATATTAAAAAAATAAATAATAAGAATTGTTGTAGAATAATATTGCAGAGAAAAATAAGTTGAAAATTAACTTTACACCTTTTTTCTTTTCGGAATTCCTTTTGGAATTTTACTTCTTATTTTCAAAAGAAAAGCTCAAATTACAAATGAGAATTTTTAAATTTTACAGGAAAATATATATTGATATGAATCCAATAATCCTTGTCAAATTGCTAAAAAAAAAAGAAAAAGTCAATGGAAATTGGTTTTTTGTTACAAAAATCTCTGAAAATTCACTTTAACATTTTTGGACAATTTTCAGAAAATTTATACCACAAGAAAATAAGAAAATCTTTATACGTACAAATACGTTTTAATAAATGAATTAGTACAAATGCTAAGGTTTTTTTTAAGTTTTGTTTTACGCGATGAATAAGTCAAAGCTTATAACAATATTATTTAATTGTTTATTCATTCATTGAATTTATAATTACTTCAGTATTCAGTTTTTTGCTACTAAAACCAGCGCGCGGAATGTCAAAAGACGATTTCCACAAAGAGTTCCACACGAAAATCTCACCTGATTCTCTCCGATATTCGTGAATACGGAGAGCAGGAAGGTGGGAAAAATAGGAGAAAATGTCACGGAGAGAAGCTCGCGTAAAATCTATTCTCACAAAGTGGAGGATACGGGCCTAGTGGTTCCTGCCTGCAAAAATATTCATGCAATTTCATAACACAAAGTATTTTAAAATTTCCTCGGCGATTGATAATAAAAATTATATGAGGATTATAAGCGTTATGGTTTTCATGTTATAGAGAAGAGTGAATTTAGTAGAATATAATCCACCCTATCTTCCAGGACAATATAATAAAAGTTGCATGCAATAGAGAGCAATAAATATCCAACTCCCTATTGTAATGTAAAGCCCAGAGTATAAAAGCGATAAAAGCCTTATCCAAACATGATTTTTATGTAAAAGGAAGAGAGCTTTCCCTGTATCCATTTTATTGTTCGAGCATTTTACCCGAAAAATAATCTTTATTGTTGTATGGTGTATTTTGGAGAAAATAAAATTCTCTCCCCCCAAAAACACTCCTTCCAACCACCCCAATATCTTTTCCATGGGACGATATGATGGAGGAAAGTGTGTATCGTCCAAGTGGGTGGAAAATATGCCATATCGAAATTCTCTCCCACCAAAATTGCCTTGTAATGTGACGCTAAGACACTTAGGATGCCACATAGAGTGAATGTAAATTGTAAATCTTCTACATTATTGTGGCATAAAGCCACAAATTGAGGGTAATTCGCAGCCACTTGCCTTTCATCAATTGTCCTCCTCTCGCCTCTCCCCTAGACATCGTCAGTGGGTGGGCGTCACAATGAGACGCAAAACCATCCACTTTCACCCTGACTCACAAGATAATTTCATCATCGCAACTTCCCAAGTCATGGGGGATCATTTTCACTTAAACTTTTTGCCCAAAGCCATATATACCTCTGAATTTCATCCAAAATCCCCCCAAAACATTCATCTCAAGAAAGGGATGACTCTCACTGTACCGATTCTCCTGGGTGAATTCCATGTGGACGCGTTTTTGCATCTCTTCCGGAATTGTCGTTCGCCACACCCTTCCACTTTCGAGCCAAAAGCACTTCGGCTTTGTGGCAAACGCACAGAATCATCAATCTTTGCTTGGCCCTTTTGTTATAACCGAGTCCTCAGCCCACACACCCGGAAAGTTAATCCCGAACCCCAGTGGAAAAAGTTATAACATGCCAAAGCATTAAATGCGAGTAAAGTGAAATTTACTTACGCCACCCCCTTTGGCTCATGCATCACCCTCGTGGCTCTCAATGGGACAGAAATTGTTATAGTCTTTTAGCAACACAAAAACCACAATAATAAATAAGTAAGTGTGACTAATTTGCCAGGATTTCTTCCTCACATACATCATATTATACCCTCTATTTGAGAATTAAGGGAATATACTGAAGCCAGTGCACTAAGAATAACATTTATAAGAAATCACTAAAAAATGTTACCCATTAATTGATTTTTATTTATTTTCCACGGCTTTAAAAGGAGATTAATTTGAAGAAAAATTATAGAATTATTTCGAAAATTTCTTTCAATTGCAAATTTGCAAATACACAGTAAAACAATTAACACTATTATAGTGTGTAATCTTTCACACCACTATTGTAGTGTTAAATTTGGAAAAAGTGTTTAATTTAATATTGTTTAATTTAAAGTTGCTGAATTTCAAGATGTTGAATTTGGAATTGTTGAATTTAAAAATTAATGAATTTTTATGTGTAAATTCAGAAATCGTTGAATTCTGTTTATTGTTGAATTTTCTTTTCATTTCGAAGATTTTGATTTTTTTTTGCTTTTTTAGACATTTTTATTGGTTTTTCCTGTACTCGGGATCCCCCCTAATGCGAAATGATTACATCTGATGCTCGGATCTTCACGATTTACTTATTATACATATAAATATTTGATGTTCTATATTATTTTTGACCAATGAAAAGCATCTCGACTGAAGTATAAGTCTTAAGTGGAAATTCAACAATTTTTACACAACTTTTGTTTAAAAATTCAACAACTTTGGTTGAACTACACAAGGATTCACACATTATAATAGTGTGAAAAATTATGATCAAACTATAATAGTGTTAATTTTTGATCATGTGACAAAAAATACCATAAAGTTATGTATTTTTTCACACTATAATAATGTGAAAAACTGTAATCAATAGTGGTAATTTTTAGAATTAGTTAAACAGTTTTAAATCACGAAACATTGTTGAAAAATTTTTATGATTATAACAGTGAGAAATCTTGCACAGATCGCAATTAAATAATTAAATTATCCGATTCCACACTATTATAGAGTTAAAATTTTACACATTTTCAAATTAAACAGCATTGTTGAAAATTTTTCAACTATAATAGTGGTAATTTTCAATCACGTGACAATAAATTACCAAAATGTTGTGCATTTTTTAAACATTTTTAAATTAAACAACTAAAATTGTCGATTTTGCACTATTATAAGTAGTAAAATTTTACACATTTTTTTACAGTGTAGTTTATATTATTAGTTTTGAAGTAATACAAAGTTATTTATTGACCAAGTTAATGTACGGTTTCTAAAGCAGGGGGTGACATTAGCTCTGAAAAATGCGACCGATTTTAGTGTAAATTTTTCCCTGTTTTCGTACACATTTCCCGAGATATCTCTAAAACTATCTAGGTTGCCCATTTGGGGTTTTCGGTTGCCTATTTAATATTAAGTTGGCTTTTATACATTTATATATTTTGCTAATTCATTCTACACTGGCAGAAAACAGCTACTAACCCAAAAGTTTTTTCGGCGCACTAGAAACATATGGAAAAAAAGGAAATGTTGTGCCCCTGTTCTAAAGTTTATTAGAGCAGTAGGGACAAGTAGGGCACCTTTGAATTTGGACAGTCTTGAAATTGGAATTTGTGTCCATTTTGTTTTTAAATAAAAAGATATAATAATAGAATTTAACTCCACAGATTCAAAAGCTAAATTGGATTACGATATGGCTCAATTCCATTTAAAAATATGAGAAAAATCTGAATTTCAAAGCTGTCCCAGACTCAAAGGTGCCCCACTTCCCTCTATAAACGAAAAAGTATAAGTTAGCAATATCCATATATTTCGCATTTATCTAAAAAACAAAATAATTTATAATTTATAAAATAAGTATGGAATAGCATCAAATGCTTTGTGAAATGTTTAATCTCGTAACATATACGCTTTATGGCCAATGCTTTCGCATCATTAGGGGAGACTGGGGTAAAAAGTCACAAAATGAAAATTTTCAAATTCAATATCTTCCAAGATAAAAGAGATAGCGGCTTAAAATTTTTTCCATAGATGGCCACCATAGACCTTCTTCAAAGTCGTAAGTTTCTTAGAATTCGAACAAGAAATTTAGAAAATAAAAAATATTGAAATTTTTAGCCCTATTTTTGAAATGTTTTCCTTACAACAGATATCAATTTTGACCTACTTATTTTCCAAAAATGATGCACTGGTAAGTATTTCCTAAATGATTTGGATTCTTTGAATACGAAACCACTATCTATTTTAGAATTTTACAAAGATTCTTTTCTCCAGAAATCCTTTTATGAAAAATGAGCACTTTTGGGGTAAAAAGTAACAAAAGGTATGGAGCAAAAATTAACAAAGATCGAAGCAATTTCTGATGTCTCACGGCGAGAAGAAACGTCATTTCCGCGTCTCTCCGCTTTTTGTTTGCATTGGTCAAACGATTTGCAGTCTCTTGTTTGTTTTTTATTTCTAAAATAGCTTGAAAAGCGGTTTTCTCGTTCAGATAGAGAAAACTGTGTTTTAAAAACGTGTAGAGGAATAAATTTCCTATGAAAATATGTCACCTAGCTATTTTTTTAAATTTACGAAAGCTCGTAATAAAGCAAATCAAAATGTGATAATATCTCATACCTGGTACTATTTGCCCCAGCATTTTTGAGAATGGTCACAAAATTACCTTTTGGAAAACAGCTCGATAAATGTATTTCCTTACAAAATACAAGAAAATTACTTTCAGAAAGTTGTTGAGCAGTAAATTTCCCATAAAACTGCACTAATTAGAAATTTCTGGGGCACTAGGGTAGCTTGTAAAAAAATTAAATATTTGTTACTTTTTGCCCCAGTCTCCCCTACGGTTTACGTTTACCGGTTCACAATCGATTCAAACTGATTTTGAAATCATTCAAAAGATCTCCCAAAATAGCTTAAGAGTAATGCAATTAAATTTCGGGTAGGAATATCTTACCGGTTTATAGCCGATTCATTACCGGTACACAACCGATTGGAACCAGTTTAATCTTGTTATAAATTTTAAGACATTTCCAACGAGCCAAACTGTGATGCCATTTGTTAGAGTAATATGCTTTCTATAGCTATTTTATCTTTGACCTTGAAAAACTGTTATCGGGAATGATTCAATTATATTTTCATATATGGACGAAATGTCTGCCTAGGTGGCCTAGGTAAACTTTTGAATATATCCAAAATTAAAAAGAAAATCGCAGAAAGCGTTTTCGATCAATTCTAAATGGATTTGGATGGTTTTGGAGGAGAAGGGGTGCGGGAAATATGAAGAGCATGTTTAATGGTCTTTGGATTGACTTATGGGGGACCTCCAGAAAGTCCCAAGTCTCTGACTGTTTTTCCTCGAAATCTGGCGACAGACGAATAGACACACGGACGAGCAGATAAACAGCGGCGTGACGTAAAAAACTCTAAACCGGATTTCCAAAATTCTACCAAAATATATTATTAAAAAAACTGCTCTCTCTTGGAGTTCGAGCAGTTAAAAAGGTGTAGGGAGTTGATTCTCAAAGCTGATGGATTAGGGCAGAATCACATTGACTGTAAAATGCTCACCGTCACCGTCAAAGCCCTCACCGTATTTCGTTGATTTACGCATTTTCATTGCAATTCTTACGCAAATTTTCCATCACGATATTACCTTGTATCATACTCGGTGGCACTAGGTGAAAATAATATAAGAAAATTGAATGAATAAAACGAAAATGCGATAAACGGTAAGTAAAAAAAAACTGTAGGATTTTTTGCTACAGTTTTTCGTACAGTTTTTTTGCTCACCGTTTATCGAATTTTCGTTTTATTTCTTCAATTTTCTTATACTATTTTCACCTGGTGCCACCGAGTATGAGACAATGTAATACCGTAATGGAAAATTTGCGTAAGAATTGCAATGAAAATGCGTAAATTAACGAAATACGGTGAGGGCTTTGACGGTGACGGTGAGCATTTTACTGTCAATGTGATTCTGCCCTTATACTGTCCTGCTCTCTATGTAGAGTTCAAACAGTAACATAATTTATAATAATTGATTATCATAATCATCATAATATTCTTTTAAAATTATTTTTGAAGTAAGTCCTAAGTTTTAGTGGTATTCAAAATCAAAAACTTGTTATAATAGTCCGAAGATTATTTCATTGATATATTTTTAAGTTTTCAGGGAACTATCGAATTCAAAAACTGACATTTCGAGTTGTCCGACTTTCCATTGTATACTGTATAGCAATTTAACAAAAGAATCATTGTAATTTTACGAATCTAATCTAAAGTTTACAAAATTTTTAGGACAAAGAGAATTTTTTCTGGCAACCTACTTTTAAAATAATTGTATAAATAGTGTAATGTCGGCTTCAGACTGGAGGTTTATCCCAGTTCCCGAAGGTCTCAAAAATATAAATAACAAGCAATTTTATAGATTTTCAAAGTCTAATGGATCTTTTGCCGTTTAATCTTAAACAACAATTCCCTAAAACATAATGCCTGATAAGTTAAGTTAAGCCTGGAGTTATCTCTTTCGCGTCATTAGGGTCATATATGACCCGGGGAAAAAACAATTTCTTTTGACTATTTACATTAATTGAAATCTATCGGTTTGTGCACGACATCATAATAGAAGGATGTAAGATTCTTGGCTAATTTTCTCAAGACTCCAGATATTCAACAAAAGAAAATATTTGAGATCAAAAATCACTAATTTCGAACTTTGTGAAATGACTTTTCTTTTTCAAAATTTTTTATATTAATTTATTTTTTTCAGCAAAAAGTTCTTTAGAAACACAAAATAGAATATCCAAAGATTGTATATTGCATATTTTGATATAATAAATTACTCTCAATTTTCCAGAAAAGCGCGTAGAATTTTCCGGGTCATATATGACCCTATTGTCGGCAAGTGGAAAGTTTATGAAAGTGTTTTCGTGCCAACAATGTAGTTGGGAGAGTTGGAACATTGTTTTTCTTTGTGAAATCCAGAAGGAAAATATCTTGCTACTGTGTGAATAAATATGTGGATAAGTTTATTTTTGCCAAATACCACTCAAAATATTGTGACAGTGACTGTTCAAGGGATTACCAGGAAGATTCCTTGAACACCAGGAGTACAGTGTTCATCAAGACAATCCAGTTTGCCATGGTTTTGGCCAAATTAGTAAATTCAAGCAAAAAAAAACTCTTAAAAAGCCCGTGATATAGATTTTGAAAATGGTAAATACACTTCCCTTGAGGACAACAGGGTCATATATGACCCGGGGTTTTTCCGAGTTTCCACGCAATGGAAAATTTTTTTCCTCTCTGAACTATTATATTTGATCATAAAGCATTAGGAAAAACTCAATTTTGCATGAATTCATCTGCTGAATAAAAGTGGGACGCGAAAGAGTTAAGCAAGATGGCTAAGCCTTAGGTCTGAAGCCCGTATAAGATATCGACCTTTGTACTTCGGGATACCATAAATAAATTAATATATCTAAAAGATGATTACTTTATTGTTCTACAAAACAATTTTTACATCGAATCAGCCTTTTTCGGTTATTTTTTTTCAAGAAAGATATTGAAGTGTATTATTTGTGTAAAAGCACTCCTATAATTTTTATTATTGTAAATTTATTCATTATTTAATTTTTTCTTAAGCGCATAAAAACCCTATTAACGAATGTATGGTTAAAAATCCAGGATTCTGTGAGTTAAATTCCTTCTTTTCTCTCAAATTTTAACACTCAATAAAATATAAGGGCAATTTATCGCAATTCCATGTTTCTTTAGTGGAAATTCTTCCATTCGTTGAGATTAAATTGCGCACTTCTTTTGCCAATGTTCTTTTCTTTCTCCACAAATTCTTCGCTCTCAGGCAATTATCACCCTCTCATGCTGATACATAAAATTCATTAAATATTAACATCCCTGGCTGCTGCTTGGCAATTAGGTTTCGACACGCTCTGACGCCTTTTTGTGCGAGAAAGAGACCCTCTTCTGCTCACACCGAGCCGCGCAGAACCACCAATTTGCCGGGGGTTCAACCCCCTCTACTCCAGTCCGGAAGATCTGGGATTCTTAGCAATTATTGACTGAAAAAAATTATCGTCGCTTGTATCAGCAACAGTGCTAACTATTCACTGAATATTTTTTTAAATTTACATAATCCTTTTTTTTAATGAACACCCGTGTAGCAAAATTTTGCAAGAGTGTCCGAATTAGGTCTTAAAAACGGTATTGAAATGACTTGGAATAGCCCTGAGCTTCAGCCCTTTTTTACCATAATATAATATGGGCATCATACAGAAAGAATATTTTTCGTAAAATTGCTCGTAAATGTTTGTAAATTCCTACTGGGGACGAAATGCTCTTAAATTGTTTTACCTAAAGTTCGTAAAAGTTTGTACTTTTTTTCACAAACATTGTTCGTAGCATGATCACTTGACGAGCATTTTTTTTTTGTTCTTTTACAAACATTTGTTCGTAATTATTTGTGACCACACATAAATATGTTGGTAAAATTTGGTCATTTGCTCGTAAAGTTTTGCTGCAACAACAAAAATGTTCGAACAATGTTTGTAAAAGATCAAAAAATGTTCGTTAAGTAACCATGTTATGAACAATGTTTGTGAAAAGCACTAACTTTTACGAACTATGTTATACTATTTACAATCACTTTGTAAGTCTTCAGTTATAATTCATACATTTCGAAAGAAATCGATAATAGCCAAAAATCCTGAATGAGTCGAAATTATATGAAGGATAAAATATGGAATAATTTTCTCTAACACAGAGAATTTCAAAGAAAGTTATGACACTTTTAAAGAATTCTAAAGTTTAGCTTTCGAAATTTTGGCTTTCGAGATTTTGACAGGGACTCATTTAACGCCTTTCTTAGTATCCCACAAGTTCCAAAGATTGAAGTTGAGATTAAAGTTTTTGAAAATATCCTAAATATCACAAAATATGCCCAACGCACAATAAATTTTATTTGTAAACATATTTTCAAAATTTCATATGAGAGAGAGCGAAATGATTAGATCTCGCTTTCATTCACTCTCACTCGAATCTCGAAAACATCTTTACAAAACAAAAGTTATTGTGCGTTGGACAATAAGGTGATTAAAAATAAATTATTATTTTAAAATCTACAAAAAATGTGTATAACATCTATTTTCCTATATTTATTATAAATACAATATGAGTATATCCTGTTCTTGCTCTGAACGTGCCATATAATAATAAAGTTACTTAATGGTTTGGGTTTTCAAACTCAAGTTAAAAAAAATGGGTTAAAATCGAATTTTAAAACACTATACTAAATTTATTGAGTGAAAAGCACCAAAAATAAATAGGGGAGACCGGGGCAGATTAGCCACGTATAGTATTAGATAGTGGTATCTTATAGTTTGCCTGCGAAAGAATATTGAGGCAACCACTCTTTATTCTAAATATTTATACTTCCCATCCTATTCGTTGAAATATTTATCAGCCTCATACAAACATTTTTTTTTTTTTAAATATGAAAAATTTAATTTGGTGGCTAGTTCTACCTCGGTCTCCCCTACTTTCTTCGAGAATAATAACAAAACAATTTCTCTTTTAACCTAACTTTTGGGTTGAATTTAAAATAATCGCAAGGACAAATAATTATTTCAATGTTATCTTTATATTATGAATTATAATTTCGGAAACATTACTCTAACGGCGTTACCACACTTGCACATTAAAATTTTAATGTGATTCACATTAATTGTCACTTCTGAGCGTCCAAATATGTTATTTGTGTCTTTGAGTCACTTAATATTTGGGGTTTTTCTATTTATTGATAAAGAAGTGGACTTCGCCTGCAAAAATAAATTTAATATACCTAAAGCATAAATATTTTTCACATTAAAAAATTAACGAGAAAATCACATTAATGCTATAAATCAATTTATATCAAATTTTGCGGGCCAAGTCTACCTTTTTATCAACAAATAGATCAATTTTTGAATATAAAATGATTCAAACACACCAAACACACAAATTACACATTTTGACTCTCACCAGCGACAATTAATGTGAATCATATTATAATTTAATGTGCAAGTGTGATAACACAGTAAACCTCATCGTAAATATTAGAACTTGTTGGAAGAATCTGCTGAGTATAGAACGTTGAGGAGTACCTCTTTGCAATATGGATGCCTTAACATGTCCCTGGATTTTCTGGACAAATGCGTTGATTTTGATTGAGTTGATTGAGTAAGATTTACGATTATTACTATTGAATTTTAAACATATTGAAAATTAAAAAATTAAAGTTAATTAAATTAGAAGAAAGTAATAGTGATGCGTCATGGCAAAAATGCTTAAATCGTCTTACGAGCCACTATTATTTTCAATGACTGTACTTAATGAATTTTATCTATACATTTCTGCTAGCATTTATTTAAATAAAAATATTTTCACTTCAATAGCAAACTCTTAGAATGTAATATTTCAGTATCCAAGAGGAAACTATTCAAGAGTTGAGTTTCATAATCTTATTTTGAAAAGACAACGGATTATGAAAAATTATTTCTGAACATGCTGAAACTATATTTTTGTGAAGAAAAGCAAAGTTTTTGTGGATATTGCGAGATTTGATCGCTTGAAATGATACCGGAGAGAGTTTGTGAAAGTTTGGTGAAAAAGAGCAATTTCCTTTTGTAAAATGTTTGGAAATTTGGAGGAAAATCTCGGTGGAAGTCGCGTCGATTGAGGACAAAAGGCAAAATGGTGCGCTTGTGCGTCTCAGTGGCGCCCAAAATTGTCAATAATCTTCTACAATGGTAAAAGCTGCTCCTGGGTAGCTTTTGTCGATTTCCTCGTAAATTGCTCATTGTTGCAAATTTATGGTGGTGCTTGCAGATTTTTCTCCATTTTCCACCATTGAGATTTTCCTCCGGATTTTCGGGCTAGGAAAAAGTGGTACGAGAAAAAAAATCAATAGGACAGTTTGCATTTATTTGGAAATTGTGTGTATTCAGCTTCCTAAATGACAACGGAAGTTGACATTACAGTCCACAATTGATTTGTGTTCTTTTTTTCCCTCAATCCCTCCACCAGAAGCAGTATTCTCTGCCACTGTTACCCAGTGTGCTTTCTATGGAAATTGTATTTCCGGTTAGCATTTTGCTCTTTTATTGTCACCCCCAAAAATGAGAGAAATTCTCTCTATTTGCTATTCTAAACCATAATAAAATGATTTCGGGGAAATATACACGTTTTCAGTCCCTTCTACCAAATTTCCCAAACAAATTGTGAATAAACAACAATCAATGATAATTTACTCACCAGAACAAAATGATGACACGCGTCGTACATAAAGAGTTTTCTTCAACATAATATCATTGAGAGCCTAATATTTTTCGGATTTAATATCCAAAGGGTGAATTACTGCTATAAATTTCCGTTGGGATTGCGAGAAACATTTTGGGAAAATCTTGAAATTAACGCCCAAATATATGATCGCATATTAAGTCCAGATGTATAAAAATTAAATTGTGTAATTAGAACATTATTATTATTATTGTAAAATGTGTTTATAGCATATTATACATATCGTCGGCTCTAAGCAAGATTATTGTAAGGCTACATACAGTAGTATAAAAACATGATATCGTTGAATACAGAAACGTTAAAGCTACATTCCAAAAAAAATCATATTGATTAAGTTATTCCCGCAAAAGTTATAAGAAAAAACTGAAAATCACTTGACACGATTATCGAACTTTGCCCGTGATTTTGCTACAAATATTTTAAAAAAAAACCATTAACTATAAGATATTCCATGCTTAAGTATGATAAAATAATTTCAAAAGTTGAAAGTATGCTTATTGTGTTGAAACTTATGAAAAATTAATATTATCTGTTAAACTTTGAACCTCTCGCCTGAAAAATTGCATTTTAGACTTAGGGCAGAATCACATTGACAGTAAAATGCTCACCGTATTTCGTTAATTTACGCATTTTCATTGCAATTGTTACGCAAAATCCCCAATCACCGTATTACCTTATCTCATACTCGGTGGCACTAGGTGAAAATAATACAAGAAAATTGAAGAAATAAAACGAAAATGCGATAAACGGTGAGCAAAAAAAAAACTGTGCGATTAATTTGTCTTACAGTTTCTTTTGCTCACCGTTTATCGAATTTTCGTTCTATTTCTTCAATTTTCTTATATGATTTTCACCTAGTGCCATCGAGTATGAGATAAGGTAATACGGTAATGGAAAATTTGCGTAAGAATTGCAATGAAAATGCTTAAATTTACGCAATACAGTGAGGCTACGGCGAACATTTTATTATCAATGTGATTTTGGCCTTATAATAGTCTTCTTTAGAGCCGACCATATTTTAGTGGCATTTTAATTTCTTTAATTTTTTAATCTGTACGGAAGTTAATAAAGAATTTTTTTTCCCAGTGGAGACAGGAAAAATTCCTGCCTCCACCCAGAATCGAACTGGAGACCTCTCGTTAACTAGACGAGTGCTCTACCAACTGAGCTATTAGAGGCCACATGCTCTGCTTGACTTGCTACACGACCTTTAGCCAATTGCATTATGCACTGCAATCGCTTACTCTCGGGATTGCGAGATTTGGAAACGATGTGGTGCGTACAATTGAGCCGGCAGCTCATGGTGTCCATGAATTTTGGTTTATTGTGAGAATTTTACGAACTTTAGTTCAATGTTAATTGTATTTATGTACAGAGAAATCGTCAATCAGAGCAAATGACACTCAAATCATCCAATTTTTTTCCCAGTGGAGACAGGAAAAATTTCTGCCTCCACCCAGAATCGAACTGGAGACCTCTCGTTAACTAGACGAGTGCTCTACCAACTGAGCTATTAGAGGCCACATGCTGTGCTTGACTTGCTACACGACCTTTAGCCAATTGCATTATGCACTGCAATCGCTTACTCTCGGGATTGCGAGATTTGGAAACGATGTGGTGCGTACAATTGAGCCGGCAGCTCATGGTGTCCATGAATTTTGGTTTATTGTGAGAATTTTACGAACTTTAGTTCAATGTTAATTGTATTTATGTACAGAGAAATCGTCAATCAGAGCAAATGACACTCAAATCATCCAATTTTTTTCCCAGTGGAGACTTGAGTGTCATTTGCTCTGATTGACGATTTCTCTGTACATAAATACAATTAACATTGAACTAAAGTTCGTAAAATTCTCACAATAAACCAAAATTCATGGACACCATGAGCTGCCGGCTCAATTGTACGCACCACATCGTTTCCAAATCTCGCAATCCCGAGAGTAAGCGATTGCAGTGCATAATGCAATTGGCTAAAGGTCGTGTAGCAAGTCAAGCAGAGCATGTGGCCTCTAATAGCTCAGTTGGTAGAGCACTCGTCTAGTTAACGAGAGGTCTCCAGTTCGATTCTGGGTGGAGGCAGGAATTTTTCCTGTCTCCACTGGGAAAAAAAATGGATGATTTGAGTGTCATTTGCTCTGATTGACGATTTCTCTGTACATAAATACAATTAACATTGAACTAAAGTTCGTAAAATTCTCACAGTTAATAAAGAATTTTATGTAATTTCCGAGCACTGCTCTATCTTTCAAGATTTGTTCTGAGGATTTTGCACAGCTTTAATTTTTTATACCTTTATTTACTGTATTGTATAAATAGCTTTCCTAAAGATATTACAAAATTTTAACATATTTAGGAATAGTATACACATGGCAGGCAATAAAATAGAATAACCTGCGAAAAACCTACTTTTTACTTGTGTTTAATTCATTGAAATTACATATTTTGGTATAGAACTATTCAATTTTGTGTCTTTCGTTGAATAAGTCGTATTTTAGAAACAAGAGTGACTGAAACACTACTAAAGACGATTCGATAAGCATTTTGGAAATATTTTGATAGTTTGATTTTATAATTGTGAAAAAACACAAACACGGAAAACTGTTAAAAAATCTTTTGAGACTTTGTTAGAGTTTTGAGTTTACAAGAACATAGTGTGTCTGTGAATAGTCTATAGATGACCATGTTAAATTTCGATAATCAATAATTCATAACACATGAGCATAAAACAATTGAGAATGTTCCTTGTTTCGATTTTTATCCTAGATTATCCTAGATGTTCATCACCAAAATGTAGGAAATTTATAGCGGAAAATCGTTTCTAATGAGTCCTAGGAAATAGGCAAATAGATTACGATCAACTGGATATCTTGGAAGGATAACTGTTAGTTAGTTAGTTAGTTAGTTAGATAGTTGCTATTATATACCATAATTTTAAAAAAAATGTGAACAACTTTAACTTTGGTTTCATGTGGCAAAAATTTTCTTTTATGAATAAGATGTGGTATTATTTGGAAAATGTAAACCTATTTTTAGACTTTTAAAGGAAAATAAAGGTGCCGGCATGGTTATTCTTTCGAAGAATTTAGTTCATCGCATAATCAAAATCAAAAACTAACCTCTGTTTGAAAAATCATTTACGTGTGGGAAAAAAATAGATTAAGGGGCAGATTATAGGTAAATTTCTAGAGTACTTAAAAATCTCTTGGATGATCTCCATGTTCAATTATAAAATATTGGAGTCCTCAGTTGTAAGTTGGGGAACATAATGGAGATCTTGTAGTGCAATGGGTAAGACTGTTAGTAAGCTCTTTGGAGATCTGTGGCTCGATTCTCTCAGTTGTGAATCGGAGTCGAGTCCCAGCAGTCCCAGTTGGTGCAAAGGATTGAATGTTTGAAAGGTTACATTTCCACAAGTAATAAAATATAATAAAATACAACGCCTTTGTCCAGAAAATCCAGGGACATGTTAAGGCATCCATATTGCAAAGAGGTACTCCTCAACGTTCTATGTTCAGCAGATTCTTCCAACAAGTTCTAATATTTACGATGAGGTTTACTGTGTTATCACACTTGCACATTAAAATTTTAATATGATTCACATTAATTGTCGCTGGTGAGAGTCCAAATATGTAATTTGTGTATTTGAATCATTTTATATTCAAAATTTGATCTATTTGTTGATAAAAAGGTAGACTTGGCCCGCAAAATTTGATATAAATTGATTTATAGCATTAATGCGAAAAATTAATGCGATTTTCACTTTAATTTTTTAATGTGAAAAATATTTATGCTTTAGGTAAATTTAAACTTATTTTTGCAGGCCAAGTCCACTTCTTTATCAATAAATAGAAAAACCTCAAATATTAAGTGACTCAAAGACATAAATAACATATTTGGACGCTCAGAAGTGACAATTAATGTGAATCACATTAAAATTTTAATGTGCAAGTGTGATAACGCCGTTACACTACTATAGCCACACTGTATTACATTTACAAATTTGTACTTTTTAATTAAATTTTAACTTGATGAACTTGAACCTAACTTAATATGCGATCATACATGCGCGCGGACTTTTTAAATTTAAATTGCCATTATGTCGTCATTCTATTGTTAATTGATTGTTAAACATGAGTATTGAGGGTTTTAATAATTAAAATAAAGTTATTATTTTGATTATTAAAAATCTTAGAAAATATTGGAGTAAAGAAGATAGAGAAAGGTAATTTCTATTGGAATAGAACACTCTTACTAGGCAATATACATTTCGTACAAATTCTAGTAAAAATCTCTGACTGAGAACATTTTGCGAATTCAGCATTTCTTTTGAAATTCTTGCGTATCCACCAAAATGATAGAGTTATATTCTGGGGAAAACACACAAGAAATGGTAAAATCAAGGGGAAATAAATATTCACGACGAAGCGGAAATATTTGAGAAGAATTGGAGAAAAAAAGAGCCTAAGTGCATGTCATTGCCGTTTTACGTCAATATCCTCTTTTCGGGTGGTTTTCTCAATGGTTTTCCTCTGCTCTACCATCCATCCCTTGGGGATGGCCCAATAAATTCCACATGCCGAAAATGCGGATGGAAAAACACATAGTAAAAAAAAAACACTCCCGCATTTAAGAGACGATCGAGAAATCTGCAGAGCGTATCGAAGTTATTCGAAACTTTCATCAGATTTTACAATTCCAGCAGAAAAATTCCCATTCCATCCGATCCCGGTGAAAATTGATGTGTTTGAGCGGCCCCTTTTCCGCATTGAAAAGCAACATCGATGAAATGGAAACGATACACCAATATTACCCTCATTCCCATGATGATGATACCATGACAAAGTATCTCTTAATGGTTTTCTCAATATATTTTGCATAATTTATTGTAGGTCGATGGACTTAAAATTTACCCCCAGAGACGCTTACAAAACGCTGACCAATCCCCAATGGATATTTTCCCGCTTTTCCTTTCCTTTAATCTCTTTTTGTATATAGGGAGTGGTAAAACGATAAAAGTCAAAATTGCCTCTAATATCCAAACAAATAAGAAACTTTTCAATTTCAAGACGAATTCTTTATTGCACTGGAAGTTTCTTTTTTCCCATTTTTTTCCCTCTTCAATCTAACTCTACAGCATCCCCCTCTGCTAAAGGCCGTCACTTCACAAAGACCAAAAGGATGATGGAAAAAAGGAAAAAAAAAAGTATGTTTCACAGCTTTATCGTGCAACCATTTCTTCGCATTTTTAATGGGAAACTCTCTGCTGAAATTAGTATTCTTCCTCACGAAGTAATTTCTCAATTAGAAAAAGCTAATTAACAGCCATCTTCTCTGCAGAATGTTAAAGAAGAAGGCAAAGATTCATCATAATCAAGAGAATTTTTAGCATCTTTAATTGCCCCCTGGGCAAGTCATATATATAGCCAAGAAGAAAATGTCGAGAAAATCCCAATAGCGAAAACCCTAATTGAGAAAAAGTCTCATTACTCAGCAGGTGGAAGAGTTTCTACTTTTTAATTATTTATTTATCCTAAAAAGCAATAATTTCAAAATGATCATTTTTTGAGAGATCATCTATAAACAAATCGTGTCGTACACAAAAACGTCGACTTGGCCATATCATCCACACATTGATGTATCGTAAACTATTTGAATTGTAAATCTAAATTTAACTCACGGCGACTCGGAATATAATTTCATCCACAATCTAATATATCGTCGGTGTTTTTTTTTACACACAAAAACCACATTTGAACACTGGATCGTATGTGGAAATCCCAGGGACGGAGTTAGGTTAAGTGGTGACAACAAAAGTTTTTCCATGAAAATGAAGAAAAATTAGTTCAATAGGAAACCAAAAGATTATATAAATGAAATTTTGTTAAATTGTTTAAAAGAACAAAATTTATTTATTTTTTTTTCAAAATATAAAGTTTCTATTTAAATATTTGAAATCGCAAAAGAATTTGGTAGCACCGCGTTCCCTGATTGGCTAGAGTTTTAAATTATGTGAATGCTTTGAAGATCTAACCAATCAGAGAGTGCAATTGAACTGAAATATTTAATTCAAGGATGAAATTATTCTCCAAACATGGATAATTTTTAGCAACAATTCAATGGCGCTTTCCGTTTATTTAAATTGGAGATGACCCGAAGTATTAGGTGAGATTCTTAACAATCTCACCTACTATAATCCTAACAAAATTTCATGTCCTCCGATCGCGCTCAAACTTGGCCAAAATGTGTTTCGCCACTTCCTGATCACGAATATATGGGGGGCTAAGTTACGTTCCCGGCCGGCCCGGCCGTCCGGCCGCTCTTTGGAGCTTAATAGCTCCTAAACTAAAAAAGATATCGACTTGCGGTTTTCGGCAAAGGTTATATATAGCATGAAAATTGCAACTTGGTGCATTGACCCCCCACCCCCCACCCCTCCTTCCGCCATTTTGAAGACCCCCCTTTTTTTGTTTTCTCAATAGCTCAGCCCCTATGGCATCGATCGGGCTCAAATTTTATTATGTTATAGCTGGGCCTTAGAGCTTTCCATCAATACCAAACTTAAGGTCCCACGACCCCCCTGACCCGAGCTATAAGGGTCCAAAAAAATTTTCTTAAAATGGCCATAACTCCTGTTCTAATTGTCAAAATTTAAAAAATGAGGGCTTTTTGGAAAGCTCTCGTGAAATGCCACTTCCTCTTCTAACATCACAAGTTCATAAAACCACCGCTAGGGGCGCTATTATTAAAAAGAAAATTTTTAAATCTTAAAAGTTAAATAACTCAAAAATTCCTTATGCGATCGGGCTGAAATTTTAGTATGTTGTAGCCGTTGATTATACCTATCAAACAAAAAAAACCTTAAGTCGATCCATAACCCCTGACCCGAGCTATAAGGGGTCAAAGTTCGAACATTGACCGGCCTCTATCTCCGGTTCTAATTAACATATCGACATAAATTTTACCTTTTTGGTTTCGTCTCGATGAGCACTTTCAGATGGAAGTTCAAAAAGTCACCACAGGTGGCGCTGTGATAGCGTCAAAATTCATCGAAATTCAAAGTCACTTTTCTCAAAAACGGCATTGTGCAAGTTAATGAAATTTTAGTATGTTGTAGTCCAGTCTAGGACGTTTCCAAAATGGTGCGTATGTGCGCTGTGGTTTCAATAGAACCGGAGATATGAGGGGTCAAAGTTCACAAAATTTAAAAAATCATATCTCCGGTTCTATGTGACCGATTTTGATGAATGAGGGCTTAAACGAAAGATCTCACCAAATACTACAACTTTCTAGAACATTTGAACTTCGTGGGACCAACACCAGGGGCGCCACAGTCAAAAAACGAATTTCAATATCACATAACCTCAATTATCTCGACTGTCGCTGAACCGATTTTGATGATTGCTTCGACATAATTGTAGAGGACATTTGTCTCTACATTTCGTCCATACATCATTTTCCGCTCAGACTACGCTATCACTCCGATTTTGCCGTTTAAGTGTGAAAAAATTGATTTTTCCCATAATAACGCTTTGAAATCACTCAGATGCCAATTTGACTGCCTCTACTCCACCAAGACACTTAAAATAGGGTTTTAAATGGAAAATCCCACAGAATACAACAATTCTTTGATATAGTTGAAGTTCAACAAATGACTACTTGGGGCACTCTGATGGATGAAAAAACGAGTTAAGAAACAAAAAACCTCGATTATCTTGGCTTCTGAGTAATCGATGAGATCATGTTCTATGGAAAAATTATAGAGAACATTCTGGTCTACATTTCACCCATATAACACTTTTCTGTCAGTTCATCCAAATCCTTGATATTTTGGTTTAAATACAAAATTTGTATAATTTCACGAATTTTATTCAAGATAACTGAATGGCGTCTCCCAACTTCAGCTCTAAATCGAATTTGCATGCACTCCGAGTTAGCTCACGTTAAGAATCTCACCTACATAAGCCGGTTAGGATTATCTGTCCCTTTATTAGTCTCTCTCTGTTCTAAAAAATGCGTTTTAGATTTTTTTTTCATGAGAAAAGTTGTTTTTTCGAGTAAAATCATTCAAAATAAGGAATCTTTTAAGATAAATATTTGATGTTCTGCAAATGACTTATGTATGTATCACATTTTAAAAATTTTTATCACATATTGGGGGTCATCGAAGACCGGAATTCGATATCTCACAAGAGATAAAAGTTAGTTGTGAGAAGTTAAAATAACTTCTCACAAGAGATTCGGAAAAGCACATAGATGCGAATATAGTGTAGTGGATCACTTTGAAGTCATGCTCCACTTACTGCCACCCTTGCCATCCTTAATAAGTTGTCGTTTTCGATTAAATATTACGATATTTTACATGAGCAATACTCAAGTGTTGGAATATTGAAAAAAACACAAATTTATAATACAGGTGGCATTAAAGTGGTTACATTACCCTATTTTCTGGAAAAAATCGACTAATTATTATCGAAACCAACACTCCCTTGAAGTCACCACATTGAAAAATTCTCAACATCGTGATAAAAACTAAGGAAATTCTCTCCGTCTCCGTACCTTCTATTTAACGTGCTTCCTAAATTTGTTTTGAAATGAAATTTTATAGGGATTAAAAATAGAAATATTAATTTCCTTATGCTAAACCCTTCAAATTATATATTATTAGGAAAACACCTTAAAAATCAATAAGACTCCCAGATTTATGTTCTTTGCAATTAATCAAGAATAGGATTTTCCGGTAATTAATTCGTCATATTCCTTGTCAACTTCAATTATTATTATTACAGTTTTATTTTTAAAAGCAATTTTATTTTTTATATCAGGCCAGAAATCGTCTCAAGTGCGTTCCATAAAATTCATTAATTTAAGTAATTTTTAAGTTTTATTAAAACTTTATTTAATTTTACCAAATAAAGAATTCACTATTTCCTAATTATTACTGTTTAAAATTAGGATAAATTAATGAAAGGTGTTGCCTTGTAGTATTGGTCTTGTAGGATACGTAATATTTCTGTGTTTACTAATTTTACAAAATAAGACTATTTTTTTTTAAAGATTTTCGTGCTGTTAATATTTATTAAAGAAATTATTGTCCAAGTCAAGAAAAACCTGGCGAACATGCAATTATGACAAAATCCAAAATTTTCGTAAAAAAATGATACATCCACTGGTAAAAATAAAAAGATCAAATTGATCCTTTTGCAAAAGATGGATCAAATTAACATGGTCTATTATGACAAATGTGCATTCAGAGTTCGAAATTTGATCCATCCTTTTTGAAAGGATCAAATTTGGATCAATTTGATCCTTTTATTTTTACCAGTCAGTGTCCTAAATAAATAAACTTTCTGAAATTAGAATAGATTTTGATAGACATTTTATTACTTAAAATATTCGAGTTCTGTATTCTATCTTCTTGATTCTTTACAAAATATTCAGAATGTTCCTTTTTTTTAATTATACTTAAAAGAGGCTCTAAAAGCTTTTCTGAAGAAATACAATTCATTTAATATTAATATCATTAGAAATGTAATAAATAAATTGATTGTATATTTTTCAAAGCTTTTGAAGAAATCATAAAGTTCTTTGTCTTCGTTTTTCAAAAAAGCAATTAAATGAAAAAAAAAGAAAAAAAGTTAGAAACATTTTTCTTCTAAGCATAGCATATTGACCCTCTCTAAATTCATGCTTTCTTTTAGCAAAATAGTAGCATTATAAAAAGTAATCATATACAGACTTTATAAGGCAAAATATTCCCATTATTCTCAAAATATTCTTAAAATTTTGAATTTGTATTCTACGTGTGTTTCTTAGTGAAAGGCCCTTTGTAAAAGTAACATTTAGCAATATCATTAGGAATTTAAAATCGAGAAATAAAGTTATAGCATTATTTATTTTTTGAAATATTTATTGTATACAATATTTAAATGATCTTAAAATATCAAGATAATAAAAATTATGATTTGATTTTTAATTAACTCTAAGACAAAATATGTATTTTATGTTGTGATATCAAAGTTCTAACAACTCTTCTTTTCGAACTGAAGTTTTGTTTATTGTTAGTTGTTCAAAATTGTTTTAAAGGGGAGGTATGGCGGGTATATAGTGAGGTCTAGTAATTTTTCCTCCTGCAATATCCTAAATTAAAAGTTTAAAAATGTCAACTTTTATTTAAAATTATGTAGAAAAAGGAGCGTAATTCAAAATTATTTTTTATGCAGATATCAGGAAGTTAGGAAAAAAATTGGGCTTACATGCAAAATATAGTGCATGAATTAACGATATTCTAAATTAGATTAAATTAATTTAATAAATAAGAATTAGACTTTTCCCTGATGTTTTATAGCTGATCGTAACTTTTTTTTTGATAAATAAGGTCAAGCTATGGATGACCTATTACTTAACCAATTTCTAGTTATCAAATTTAATTGATTTATTTTTTTTAATTTTCAACAGTTAACGCCCTATAGCCGTCCCTGTGCGTTATGTAATACATTTTTCTGCACAGTGTATTTGTTGAATGGTAAATTCGAATGACTTCGATTGATGATCGGTCAACGATCAAAAATCCCACGGTATAGACGTATCAGTGTCTCGCTAAGAAGTTTAGTCTGCCGTTGAGGAGACATACAATTGCTTGTATAATTGCGCATAATTTGCTAACAAATTTAAGTAAACGTTTGCTTTTCTGTTTAGCACCAATCATTCGGTAGTGAGACGTGATCCAGAAGAGACGAAATTCATTGAGTGCGTAGAACGGTGATATTTTATCCAGCAACAGAGAAGTGATTAGAATACCAAGTGACAACAGTGTCTTTTAAATTATGGCGGAGGTATCTTATGCGATAATCGAACCAGGAGAAAAAGAAGATATCGTGGCATTTATTAAAAATAATTTTTTCTTTGTAAGTGCTTACTTGTTTCAGTTTTTTCCTTTTTGTTTCATAATGGCTCATAGACATTTTACTTTCGATAGGACGAGCCTCTGAATAAATCTTTGGTTCTGGGGGAGTGCAAACAATTAGAAATCTTTTCTACCGAATCCTTGGCCGATAAGTTGTCCTTTAAAGCAGTGTTCAATGGAAAAATTGTTGGTGTCATAATCAATGCGATTGTGCATAGAAATTCAAGTGGACCCTCCACAGATTTCAGTGGTCATAGGAAATTCCAAAAAATTATTACACTTTCGGAATCCCTGGAACACGAGTGTAACATATTTGGACGATTTTCTGAAATTCAGAGTTACGTTGATGGAAGGATCATATGTGTTTCCAGCCAGATGCAACGTATGGGAATTGCTGGACGACTAGTTGATGAAACCCTAAAACTCATGGTACAAAAGAATATTCCTTTAATCTATGTCCAATGCTCAAGTTTCTACTCAGCAAAGGTCTTAGAAAAGAAAAATTTCCGCGAAATTCTCAGTCTTAAATATGAAGATTACAAAAAAGATGGAAGACCAGTCTTTACTCCAGAAAAACCTCATGAATATGTAAAAATTTTTATAAAACAAGTACAAAAATAAATTGTAGATGACTTTGTTGACTAATTTGTAATAAAATTTATAAAAATATATTTTATTTGTATTTATTTGCCAACATTTTTATTCAATATCTTTTAGAGTTAGTTGATAAGCCTAGTTTTCTTTATCAGTTTTATTTCTTTTCCCAGGGTTAAGCATTTTATAAAGTATACTTTATTTCATTTTTAATGCTCAGTAATTAAACCTTTCTTATCTACTAAATGAGTTTATTATCGCATAAGATCATTATTTCTAAGTGATCTAGAATTTTATTAGTTGCTTAAAGCAACTTGTTTTATTTAAATAGCAAGCAACTCTACACTTTTAGAAAAAGTTAATAGAATTGCTTAGGAAATATAAATTCTAATTAATTGTAATCCATAATCTTAAACAAAATATTGAAAATATTTTAGATACAAACTCTCTTTTTTTAGTTCTGCTTAATAACTTCTTTTTACACTTTTCATTTTTAAGCTCTTGCATAAGAGTATTACGGGGTTACGTAGTGGTCCAAAAGACTTAAAAGCTCATGTTTTTTCTATTTTTTTACTACTGCAACTCAAAGAGAGAACAGTTCCGGTCTACGATGAACCCCAATAAAAAAAAACATTGTCTCCAGACTTTTTTTCGTTTTAGTCTCTCCCCCTCCTACCCCTCTAAAACCAAAATCATATTTTTTCAATTTTTCTAAAATTTGACCAAGCTTTTTCAATAATTTTCGGATATGTTTTAAATGTAGTCCAGATGAACGTTTCGTCCAAACATACCTATAACCGGAAAGTTCATCATTTTGAATTATTGTTGGTCAAAAGTCAATAAATTTTGATGGGCTCATTTTTCAACTGATTTAGTTAAACCTAGATTTTTTGGAAATGTATTGAAATTTTGAACATGGGTATGTCAATTCCAATCAATAATGAATTAGTTGAGTAATCGTAATTGATTTATTTTTCTAGATTATCCCTTTTATGTGCTTAGGCATGTTAGTAATGTCGAAAACTCCAATACACACACTTCCTTCTTAAGCAATTTTCTGGTTTGGATTTAATTTATGAATTGTGATTCAATTTGACCGGTAATAAACCGGTATATACACCCAAAATCATGCGAAAAGTTAAGTCACAATCTCGTGTATCCGACTGTTCCGCAAAGCTGGGACGCTTTGCCATCTTTTTTTTTGTTTCAATATAATAAAAATTTATTCAACTCAAACTCTTAAGCATATAATATAATATGTAAACAGCACTTTCTAAAATTTTCGTCTCCTAAAATCAAATCAGAACGGCTGCATTTTTAAAATTTTAAAAAGAAAATTTCTGAAGATATATTATAATTTAGATGTAGTACTATTATATATACTTAATAGATTGATATAAATAATTTTTTTTATTAGTTTGAAAAAAATTTTTAAGACAATATATCGGGTTTTAGTCTTTTTGATCCACGTGCCCATAAGAAGATTTAAAAAAAATTTAGTAAAGAAAATTTATAATGAAAGATGTTGCGAATTAGATTTTTGTTTCTAAACCTCAAAACCTATTACTTAACCTTATTATTCTAAATTCCAAACATCTCCATGAGTGCAAGGATACAAATCATATATTATTTCTAATTTTATTTTTTTTTACTTTTAAAATTATTTTATGTTGAATCATATTTTTTTAATAATCCTGTGAAATATTTTAAGGGGTGAAATTTTGCATAACTAAGTGAATTTAGTTATCAAACATGATAATTGTAGACCTGACCCAACCGACATGACATTTAAACTGACGATTTGACGGAGTTTCCGCGAGGCGGCGCTCCACGACGGACGAGGACAGGACTGACGAACCAACGGACGGCGACAGAACGAGAGTGGACGTGGACACGTTAACACCTTATAAAGTAGAGAGAGTCCAAAGTATTGAGCGTTTTTTTGAGTGAATCGAGTGAAAAATGAGGAGGTCTACATAATATACATTTTCCTTCTTAATTCATAAAGAGATGATGATTGAACTAGTTACTGATTACGATTTGTATTATAAAAAATCACAAATTTCTTATTTTCTTTTAACTAAAGCATTTCGCACAACTTAAACTATTTAATTTTCCTTTACTTTCTAATGTTGTATTGCATTTTAAAATTGTAACCTGTAATTCCAATATTTAATTTTTTTAACTTAGTACCACATTTTTTAAGCGAAAATATAGTCATGTTTTACCTCAATTTGGGAAAATTGAAGATCATGTCAAATAGGGTATATGTACCAAATTCCAGTCAGCTTGTAATTCCGCCCACATTTTTGTTCCTCAAAGGAGAATGGTCAAAACTATATGGGCGCTGGTCCCGGAATCGCCACAAACGAGAGTAGGCGCATTTTGTAGGCACTGATATAAGATTGAAAAAATGCCGGGACCCAGGACGATAAACGCTGGGAGTCCTTGAAAAAATGCCGTTATCCTTTCGATAAATCGCTGTTTTGACAACGAATTACGCAAGAACGGCTAAAGTGATCTTGATGAAATTCGGTATATGGTCACTGTATGACTTAAAGTTTTTATCCATGCATATCACCCCCTCCCCCCACCCTCCATTCTGATAGCCCCCATACAAAATGGGGGCACTTTACCTTATATCTCCTTTCTAAGAGGAGGTAGAAAGCTGAAATTCGACAAGGGAACAAAGCTAAAGGAAGACTTTTAAACCATGTATAATATCTCCCTTCTCTGTCCCCCTTTTTGGTAGCTCTCATACAAAATGAGAGGATTTCACCTTATAACTCCTTTCTGAGAAAAGATAGAAAGTTGAAATACAGCATGGGAACAAGGCTTAAAGAAGACTTTTTAACCATACTGACCAAACTCTTCGTCCATCACCCCTTCTGGTAGCCCCCATACAAAATAAGACTAATTTACCTTATAACTCCTTTCTAAGAGGAGGCAGAAAGCTGTAATTCGACTAGATGTCTATAAATGCAAATAAAATCTTGAAAATTATTGTTAACGTTATTAGTTATTCATTTTTTTTCATTCTTTTACAAACTAACTACTTCTTCTCAGAAAGGAGGTCAAAATGCTCTCATTTTGTATAGGATTACTAGAAGGGGTGGTGGAGGAGCGGGTTAACATGCATGGTTGAAAAGTCTTCCATAAGTTTAGTTCCCTTGTTGAATATCAGCTTTCTACATCGTTTTAGAAAGGAGTTATAAGGAAAAGTACCCCTATTTTGTATGAGGGCTACCAGAACGGAGGGTAAAGGGAGAAGGTGGTATACATAAATAAAAAGTTTAAAACATACACTGACCCTATACCGAATTTCATAAAGATCACTTTAGCAGTACTTGTATAATTCGTAGTCAAAACAACGATTTTTCGAAAGGATAAAGGCCTTTTTTACAAGGACTCCCAGCGTTTATCGTCCTGGGTCCCGGCATTTTTCTCAACCTTATATCAATATCTTCAAAATGCGTCTACTCTAATGTTTGTATGAAGATGAACCAGCGCCCATATACGTTTGATGATTCTTCATCATTCTAAAAAATACTTTTTATACTCTAGAACTGTTCCTCCATGGTTTAGAACATTGATCCCAGAACAAAAGTTGTTACCTATACTAATGTCTATCCAATGACATAGGTCCCGTTCGTGGCGATTCCGGGACCGGATTTGACCATTCTCCTTTCCATAAATTTTTAATTAAAAAATAACAAAAAAATATCGCTTCGACGAGCAACAAGAACTGAAAAAAAGCATTGGAAGAATTCCGGAAGGGCAAGAAACTATGAGAATCAAGGTGGCCGGAGTAGGCCACCAATGCTATGTCTACATTTTTATTCATTTTAAAATGTATTAAGAATGATTTTAGAGAAAATTACTGTCTACAAGGTTCCAAGAAACACCTTTTAAAAATTCAATTTGTATTAAAAATATTTCATTTCAAACTTGATAACTTTGGCGCTCGCATGCAACTATGCCGAAATTTGGCACTCTTACCTTAATTAAAAAAAATTGAGAAAATTGTATAATTTCTTCTTTTCGGACTTTCCTAAATTTAACTCTAATTTCTAATAATTATTTGCATCTAATAAATATTTCTGATATCCTTTTTTTGACAAAAAATTTAATTTGAAAATGAACACATTTCTTAACCAATTTTAAATCTTAAAGAGGTTTTCTATTAATTAACTAACTCTTTTAAATCTGTATTAAGGGATATGAATTATGGATCCTGAAAGAGTGCGACAAGATAATTCACAGAGAGCAATCTTGTGCGTTCGAGCATTACGCAAAGCAGAGACGCTTTGCCATGCCTTTTTTAAAATAAAAAGAAAATTATCTCAGGGCGATTTCTCATCACCATCACATCCTTTTGTCGCAAACTTTTCCGAAAATCCTTTTGTAATCAATGACAATTACATTAAATTAATTAAACTAGCTTTCTCATACTTGAAAACACCTTCCAGGAAGTCTTCAAAGGAATCCATCGACGTTCAAAAGGAGAATAATTGGATTATTGATGGAGAATTATTGCAAGAATTGTCCGTGGTACTGGGAATTTCAAGCAGGACCCCGAGATACCTGAATGATTAGCATTGAGGCGTCTTTATGGATTTTCTTGGGGGATGTCAAGATTGCTCCCAAAACAGTGGTGTGGATAAATTCAATAAAAAATAAATCACTTCAAATGTTTCGCCAGGTTGTCGGGACTTGTTTGTTCTTGGGCAGAGAGGGACACAATTTCCTAAGGCTGTGCCAGGAGGAGGGAGTGCCTCATTGGGATGCGTGAGGAGTCGCCGTTTGAGATTCAGGAATGGTGGTATCCTAGTGCGAGGGTGTAGGCCCGACGAGTGAGATGAACAGAGGAGCATCGAAGAGGGAACGCAACCAATCGGAAGCGATTATACACGGTTTTGGTCGGAAGCACCCCCTCGAATTATTTATCACACTTCAATGGAAAACTTTAGTGTGTGTGCTCTGAGGGAGCCTCAGAGGGTGGAATTGTGCCCGGTAATTGTGTTTTATGGGTTGAGATGTTCCAGTATATTTGGCAGATTCCACATTTAAATGCATGAATCGGAAAACACTCTCTTCTCCTCCTCCTCCTTTTTGGAACACAAAAGGAGGGAAATTCAATCCCTGAACACATGATGAGGGGATTGTTGAAGCAAATGGAGATGATTGAGGGTGAAAGTTCTCGAGGCTTTTCCTATTCTCATAATTATTCTCCAATTGAATTTTCAATATACTGCGAATTATAATAGGAATTCTCAGAGGGTTACTAAAAATACTACAAAACTTTTAGGATTTCATGGGATTTCAGAATTCACCTTTCTGAGAAGCTTACGATAAAGCAATTTTCTAATGTTCTATTATTAATTATTAAAAACTATTAAGAGTTTTTCATATACTCAAAATTTCCATATTTGATAAATTTGTTAACGTTTTCCTTCATTATATTTTAGGCTTACTATTTGATAGTGATAAGCCTAGATCAGCTTATTGTAGGTGAGATTCTTAATGTGAGCTAACTCGGAATGCATGTAAATTCGATTTAGAGCTCAAGTTGTGGGACGCCATTCAGTAATCTTAAATCAAATTCGTGAAATTATACAAATTTGACAAAAAAAAGTGATATATGGGTGAAATGTAGACCAGAATGTTCTCTATAATTTTGCCGTAGAACTTGATCTCATCGATTACTCAGAAGTCGAGATAATTGAAGTTGTTTGTTTCTGAACTCATTTCTTCGTCCAGAGCGCCCCAAGTGTTCATTTGATGAACTTCAACTATATCAAAGAATTGTTGTATTTTGTGAAACTTTCCATTTAAAAACCCTATTTTAAGTGTATTGGTCGAGTAGAAGCAGTCAAATTGGCATCTGAACTGAGTGGTTTCAAAGCGTTAAGAAAAATCAATTTTTTCACACTTAAACGACAAAATCGGACAGATGACATTGTCTGAGCAAAAAATGATGTTTGGCGAAATATAGATATAAATGTCCTCTACAATAATTCCAAAGCAATCATTTTGTGTTATGAAAATAGTTTTTCGACTGTGGCGCCCTTAGCGTTGGTCCTATGAAATTCAAATGTTCTAGAAAGTTGTAGCGCTTTGCGAGACCTTTAATTTTCTCAATCACTCGTTAAAATCGGTAAAATAGAAGCGGAAATATGGTGATTTAAATTTCGTGAACTTTGACCCCTCATATCTCCGGTTCTATTATAACCACAGCGAACCCACGCCACTTTTTGGAAACTTCTTAGTCTAGCCTACGATACTTTAAAATTTGATCAAAATGCGCAATGGTGTTTTTGAGAAAAATGAGTTTGAATTTTCACGCTATCGCAGCGCCACCTGTGGTAACTTTTTGAACTTCCATCTGAAAGTGCTTATCGAGACGAAACCAATAACACAAAATTTAGGTCAAAATGTTAATTAGAACCGGAGATAGAGGCCGATCAATTTTCGAACTTTGACCCCTCATAGCTCGGGTCAGGGGTTATTAATCGACTTGAGTATTTTTTTGTTTGATAGGTATAATATGCGGCTACAACATACTAAAATTTCAGCCCGATGCACAAAGGAATTTTGGAATCATTTAATTTAGAAAATTGAACAATCTTCATTTTATTAATAGCGCCTCTGTCGTTAGTTTAGAAAAGCTTACCAAAACGCCCTCTCTTTTAAAATTCTTACAATTAGAACAGGAGTTATAGCTCGGGTCAGGGGACCTTAAGTTTCGTATTAATCGAAAGCTCTAACTGTGTTATCACACTTGCACATTAAAATTTTAATATGATTCACATTAATTGTCGCTGGTGAGAGTTCAAATGTGTAATTTGTGTGTTTGAATCATTTTATATTCAAAATTTGATCTATTTGTTGATAAAAAGGTAGACTTGGCCCGCAAAATTTGATATAAATTGATTTATAGCATTAATGCGAAAAATTAATGCGATTTTCTCTTTAATTTTTTAATGTGAAAAATATTTATGCTTTAAGTGAATTTAAACTCATTTTTGCAGGCCAAGTCCACTTTTTTATCAATAAATAGAAAAACCCCAAATATTGAGTGACTCAAAGACACAAATAACATATTTGGACGCTCACAAGCGACAATTAATGTGAATCACATTAAAATTTTAATGTGCAAGTGTGGTAACGCCGTAAGGGCCGACTATAACATACACAGTAAAAAAAATTAACACTATTATAGTGTGTAATCTTTCACACCACTATTATAGTGTTAAATTTGGAAAATGTGTTTAATTTAAAATTGTTTAATTTAATGTTGTTGAATTTCAAGATGTTGAATTTGGAATTGTTGAATTTTTATGTGTAAACTCAAAAATTGTTGGATTCTGTTTGTTGTTGTATTTTCTTTTCATATCGAAGATTGTGGTTTTTTTTTTGCCTTTTTAGACATTTTTATTGGTTTTTCCTGTACTCGGGATCCCCCCTAATGCGAAATGATTACATCTGATGCTCGGATCTTCACGATATACTTATTATGCATATAAGTATTTGATGTTCTACATGACTTTTGCCCAATGAAAAGCATCTCGACTGAAGTATAAGTCTTCATTGGAAATTCAACAATTTTTACACAACTTTTGTTTAAAAATTCAACAACTTTTGTCTCAAAGTTCAACAACTTTTGTTTAAAAATTCAACAACTTTGGTTGAAATTCACAAGGCTTCACACTATAATAGTGTGAAAAATTATGATCAAACGATAATAGTGTTAATTTTTGATCATGTGACAAAAAATACCATAAAGTTGTGTATTTTTTCACACTATAATACAGTAGAGTCTCTTAAATTCGAACGCTCGGGGGGTATTTTTGACATTTCTCACCTCCCAAATTCGAACGATTTTTTCAAAACTAACGAAATTTGTGTGAGATTAAATTGTACTTTGAATCAAATTCCCGTACTTTCTCGCAAGTCTTAGTGGTAACATACTTCCTTTTCATTTTACTCGACCATAATGTATGTAAACATTCAGGAAGAAGCACATAAATATGATTTTCATTCACCAAGAATACGAACTTTCTAACATAACCTCACAATTGACAATTTGAATCCAAACGGCGTTCGAATTTGAGAGATTCAGATTTGAGAGACTCTACTGTAATGTGAAAAACTGTAATCATACTATAATAGTGGTAATTTTTAGAATTTGTCAAACAGTTATAAATCACGAAACATTGTTGAAAAATTTTTATGATTATAACAGTGAGAAATTTTACACAGATCGCAATTAAATAATTAATTTATCCGATTTCACACTATTATAGTGTTAAAATTTTACACATTTTCAATTTAAACAACATTGTTGAAAATTTTTCAACTATAATAGTGTGAATTTTCAATCACGTGACAATAAATTACCAAATTATTGTGCATTTTTTAAACATTTTTAAATTAAACAACTAAAATGGCCGATTTCGCACTATTATAGTAGTAAAATTTTACACATTTTTTACTGTGTACAGTAGAGTCTTCTAAATTCGAATGCTCGGGTGGTATTTTTGACATTTCTCACCTCCCAAATTCGAACGATTTTTTCAAAACTAACGAAATTTATGTGAGATTAAATTGTACTTTGAACATTGAACAAAATTCCCTTACTTTCTCACAAGTCTGAGTGGTAACATACTTCCTTTTCATTTTATACGATCATAATGTATGTAAACATTCAGGAAGAAACACATAAGATTTTCAATCATTTACAACACGAATTTTTTAACATAACCCCACAATTGACATTTTGAATCCACACGTCGTTCGAATTTCAGAGATTCAGATTTGAGAGATTCTACTGTACTAAAATTTGAGCCCGATTTTGATGCCATAGGGGCGGAGCTATTGTGAAAACACAAAAAGGGGGGTATTCAAAATGGCGGTAGGAGGGGTTGGGGGCCAATGGACCAAGTTTCAATTTTTGTCCGATATGTTATAATATAACCATTGCCGAAAACCGCAAGTCGATATCTTTCTTATTTCGAGAGCTATTAAGCTCCAAAGAGCGGCCGGTCGGTCGGCCGGGAACGTAACTTAGCCCCCCATATATTCGTGATCAGGAAGTGGCAAAACACATTTCGGCAAAGTTTGAGCCCGATCAGATGACATGAAACTTTGTTAGGATTATAGTTGGTGAGATTATTAAGAATCTCACCTGCATTTGATTTTATTCATTAATCTAATGTCCAACGCACAATAACTTTTGTTTTGTAAACATGTTTTTGATATTTCAGTGAGAGTGAGTGCGATCTAGATCTAGTCATCTCGCTCTCTTTCATAGGAAAATTTGAAAACATGTTTACAAATAAAAGTTATTGTGCGCTGGTCATAACGCTCTTGAAATTCAAATGTGGGCATTTTGGTGATTTTGGGACACATCGAAGACACCAACCAACCATTGCGTGAAAGACTTTCTCAGAAGCACAACTACGAGCGCTGTAATCGTTTTTTTTCCAGTGAAAAGTTTGGTTATAAAAATGGCTGATCCACTGAGTCTTCTTCGTCAGTATAATATCAACAAAAAGGAGATTATCGAGCGCGAAGGACAGATAATTTTTGGTGAATTCTTGTGGCCGAAGCATGTGAAAACAAATTACCTTAAATATGGGTAGGTATCTTGATTCAAAACTGTGAGAAAGTAAATGTTTTTGTTGCGCTTCCCTGTGACATTTGGCACATTCCGTGTTTTTTCTTTCTGCATTGCAGTTCTGGCAAGAAAGGGGCCCCCAGGGAGTATTACACACTCGAGTGCCTTTTGTATCTGCTCAAGAATGTGCAGCTTCAGCACTCCGTCTATGTGCGACAGTGTGCGGTGAGTTTTTGTGAATTGTGTTTTTCAAGGCAATTCAGAGGAAGATTGAGAAATTTTCCATGAACAGGCAGAAGACATTCCGGCTGTCAATCGTCCGGACAGAAAGGAATTGCTGGCTTATCTCAATGGGGAGACATCCACATGTGAGAGCATTGACAAGAGTGCTCCGTTGGAGATTCCCACACAGGTAAAAAGAACAATTGAGCCGGATGGCAATGAATCTCTGGCCAAGAAGGCCCGCTTCGAAGACACTCAAGTGCAGAAGGTAAAGGAACAGCTGGCTGCTCGTCTGGATGTGAACAAGAAGGAAGCATCGGTGAATATAGATAATATCAAGTCACTGTCGGAAACCATGTCCGTGGAGAAGATTGCTGCCATCAAGGCCAAGCGTCTGGCCAACAAAAGGACCACAATCAAGAGAAATGACAATGACGACACAATGGGCACTGATCTGAGGGCTATTTTGGACTTTGACGTGGACTCCACGAAGGATATTATCAGTCGAGAGCGTCAGTGGAGGACACGCACAACAATCCTCCAAAGTACCGGAAAAGTCTTTGCCAAGAACATCCTGGCCATACTGCAAGGCATCAAAGCTCGGGAGGAGGGTCGCACGAAACCTCCAGCTCCTGCCGTTCGAATGCCCGAGCCACCGCGAATGGCCAGGGCTATGCCTCAACCGGCGCAGTACAATCGATACGATCAGGAGCGCTTCAACAGGCAGAAGGAGGAGACTGAGGGCTTCAAGATCGACACCATGGGCACGTACCATGGCATGTCGCTGAAGAGTGTGACTGAGGGATCGGCACAGGCCAAAAAGACGCAACAGATTGCAGCAATGCCTCCTGGACGTCCGAAGGAGCTCATCCCAACAGCTCAGGCGCGTCTGTTGCCCCAGAATGCCAGCAAACGCGTCTCCCGCACGCCAATTATCATCATCCCAGCAGCCACCACCAGCCTCATCACCATGTACAATGCCAAGGAGATCCTACAGGACCTCAGGTTAGTCAATTGATTGATATTTTCAAGCCTCAGTTAGTACCGGCTTCAGATTGGAGGTTTAGCCAAGTTCCCGAAGGCCTCAAAAATTTAAATAACAAACAATTTTGTTGATTTTGCAAAATCCAATGGATAATTTGCCCTTAATGTCCAATCCAAAGCAACAATTTCTTCAAAAATCTTGCATGATAAGGAATTAAAAGATTTAAGTCATATGGCTAAGCCTTAGGTCTGAAGCCCGTTTAGCAGTGTTTGGTACAGGTTTGGTGGAGAATGAAAGGTGTGAGGGGAAAAGGAGGAAAAATAACTTCGAAATTTTATTGGCTTATAAGGGGAGGGGTCACCGAAGAACCGAAGTCGATATCTCCTACCGTTTGGTCTCTAGCCTGGTAACAAATATTCGGAAAAATAAAAATTAAATATTAAATAAAGGTAGATCAATCACATGTACTTTACCGATTCGTTACCGATTGAAACCGATGCATTTGGATTGAGAAATTCGAAACCTTTCCGAAAAATCTAAATTTAGGGTGAATTAAGCTAATTCAAAACCTGCTTCAAATGGAAATTTTTTTGCTACTCCAAATGGACACGTCACTGTTTTCATGATAAATACAGTACTAAATTACTATATTTATATATTTTCTATACCACAGTTTCATTATTTAGTTAATTTTGTTCCAAATAAAGCGAACATCCATTCATATTCACAAATTTTAATTTGTTAATTTCTCAGAAAAATTAAAAGTGTACCTTTTCACCATCGAATTTTTTATCGATCGAACTTGTTTTCCAATGAAAAACACAATAAAGTGACTGTTGTTTATTCGTTTTGTTTAATATTTATGTCATATTTCTGGCTAATTTTGGTTAAATTAAATGCTAATATTTATTGTCAACGGTACGTGAAGTTTTCAAATGATATAATTACCTATTTCGTGAACAAAAAGGGTTTTTCTGAAGTGTCTGCAAATGCTTCAATTGGAAACCCCGGAAATATGATTTTTTTGGAGGGATTTTCTTATTTTCTCAGATGGTAAAGGAGAAAAGACCAAGAATAAGTACAAATTCTGCACTCAAGAGCAACTCAACAAGGTTTTGGAAGCCTTTCGTCGCTGTTTCACTTACACTGTTTGTCTCCAATTAGGACCTTTTCCTTGTCTCCATTTGGATTAATATGTTTCCAATAGAAGCATTTTACACTCGCGTATTTTTCTCATATTTAAGAAGTTTTCAAATTATATTTAAAGAATTTTCACTAAACAGTAACATTCTAGAAGAGTCAAGGAGCAAATTTATGTAATTCTTTTCAGAAAAAATTGAAGTTAATGTGTTGAATCTTCTGTCAAAGTTAAAGCGTCTCGAAACGGTTTTGAATTAGGACATTTACCCTTAGCAAATCGGTTGAATTATAGGACCTCTAAAGATAGTTAAACTATGACCTTCGAAAATTCGATATTGAATTTTTTTTTGGTAATAGGTATGTGTATATAGACGAAATATAGACCTGGGCTACCTCCAAAACATATCCAAAATTAAAGAAATTGTTGAAGCCGTTTTCGAAATAAAGCAAAAATAAGAAGTGCTTTGAAAGAGTAACTTCAATGTGTGGAAACTAAGAAGCTTTTTTTTCATTGAGTTGAAAATTTTCCTCCACTGAAGCTTCCGGAAGGGACACTCGTGCCCTGCCTTCATAAACCAAAAAACATGGCTGTTGGCGGGTTGGGTAGAAGGGTAAGGGAAAAGAGTAAAACAGTCTGAAGATAATGTTTTTCTTTATTACACTGAGAGAAATCCGAAAAAGTTAAAATAACATTCCGGAAATGTTCATTTTACCCTGCAGTATTGATCCAAAATCGGTGTAAGTATTACCTTTTTCAGGTGTATTAGGGGTTAAAATTACCCTTTTTCATGTTAATTTTACCCTTAAAAAGGTGTCAAATTAACATTAAAAAATATTGATATATTTTTACACCTAAAAAGTGTTAAAGTTATGAGGAAAAAAAGTTAATCGCATCCTCTTTTTTTCTCAGTGTAGTGGTCATTGAAAGCCAGAAGTTGATATCTCATACCGTTTAGGCTCCAGATTGATGACAAATTCGGGAAAAAACGGTTTGTATAGGGGAAAGTGAGCTAACCTTCGGACGACTCAAGCTTCGGACGATTCAATTTTTTCTCTATGTTCCTTATGGATTTCACCAATGTCTCTTTTCTTAAAAGTATAATATTATAATTGGCCAAATTCATTAAAATCACTATTTAAAAAAAAATGTTCAAAGCATATATCGTCCGAAGTTAAAGCGCTTTCCCCTATACAGCTCTCTCTGAGTTCGAGCAAATTTAAAAAGGGTGGCAAAGCGTTCTACTTTTGTGGATTTCTCGAAGTCATGCTAAAAAGTCTGAGCTTTCCCGTTTTAAAACAGATTTTAATCAATATTCAATTTCAAATCACATTAAAATATTCCAAAATGTTACCTAGATGTAATGGCTTCTACTGCTTCTGCACATTGTGAAAAATTTTCATCAAAATGATGAGTTTTGATGCGATTTTGTACAAAAATGTGAGTTATTTATTTTAAAATGCTCGATTTTGACAAAAATGTCGCACTATGTATAGAAGCCATAAAAGTCTTACTGAGATAGGGATAGTTCTTGCTTAAAAACTTTTTTTTTTACAAAAATTTGTAGTTTCACTGCCAAAAAAAGCGTGAAGGGTGATTGTAGGTAATACTTTTCTTGGGATAATATTTTTAACAGATCTATATGATTTTTTTTAAATTGTGAAAAAATAGTTTTTACGGGATACGTTGCCAAAAACTTAATTTTGAAGATTTCCGATTAATCAAAAAATCGATTTTCGAAATTTCAATTTCGAATATTTCGAAAACTAGACGATACTTTTCTTTTAGTATGTTGTAGCTGAGGTCTAGACCTTTCCAACGGTGGGTCGCACTCCTCCCTCGATGTTCCCTGCCCCGAGCTATAATCGAAAATGTCTTGGCCGGAATGCATTTCCGGTTTTTATGAAGCGATTTCGATTAAATTTTAATGTATATTGTATATGAGATCGAGATCGTTCTAATGATGGGTCCCATCCGTCTCTATACCATTCCACTGTACCCCGAACCTTACTATACCCATATGGACCGCACTCCATCTCTTAACTTTTTTTCTCTAATCTCTAATCTCTAAAATTAACCGATTTCAATAAACTTTTTTTTCCTTTTGTTGGCCTTGTCCACCCAGATTTAAAATAGAAAATGACCAGTGATTAGCCCAGATAAGCCCAGCGAATTTTATCCATTTCGGTGGCTGAGATCCATTTGATCAACGCGATTCTTTACCCCTAAAATTCAATTCACGATCGAATTTTCACGCATTCCGAGTTGCAAGCACTTCGAGTCGAGTTCCACACATTTCGAGGTCGCCTGTAAAGAATCTCAGCTACCATAAGCTTATCTGGGCTTATCACTGGTTTTAAGGTCATAGGTATGTTTGGACGAAATGTTCGCCTGGACCACCTCCAAAATATTTCTAAAAATAAATTATATTGTAGGTGCCGTTTTTGAGAGAAAAAAAAACAAAGAAAAAACATGGTTTGGGCGGGATAGGGTGGGGTTAAAAATGAATAAAAACGTCTAGAGACATGGTTTTTTTTATTTTTAGAGGGTCACTGAAGACCGGAAATTGATATTTCTTACGGTTTAAGCTCTAGAACGGTGACAAGTTGGAAAAAAGTCGATTATATAAACTGCTCTCTCTTTGAGTTCGAGCAGTAATATTACTAAAAATTTACATGACTTTAAAATTTTAATTTGAAATTTATTAGAGGGTGTGGCTAATTTTTATGGGTGGTTCCTATTAAATCCAAGATTGAAAAATAAAAATAATTTGCTTTGAAGATGTTGTAGACGTAGACAGCGTGGATTATATTAATAACACTGTGGAACAATATTAACTTTTTTTTTGTCCCTGGGTTCTCATGCTATTTTTTCTATTGCTAGAGTCAAGGGATTTACGAAAATAGTTATCATTTTGATTTTATTTTGTTTTTGCACCTGGAATCTAGACAAAACCGTTTTTGCCGTTTTTTGATACTTGGGTACCTATATATCTCCGATTCTGCTGAACCGATTTATTTCTTAATATGGGAACATTTGTTCTCATATAGAGGTATGAAAATATAGCTAATAAAATTCTCGATCAAACCCATAAAACAGATTGTTAGAGACAGTCCTAGCTTTCGAGATATTTTTGATTAAAGTTGCAGCGATTTTTCCATGTTTTCTGACATAGGGGAGACTGGGGCACATGTAACCATTTTCGATAGATGCGAATTTGAGGTGATTTTCCAAGGACACAGTGATTTTTTGGAAAATATTTCTTAGCTCATGTTTTACCCTTGGGTATAGGCAATACATCGAGGGTAATGCGGATGCTGGAAAACTTTTGAGTTTTCCATAAAAATAAAATTTGTGTCACTATGCATTTTTCTCTTTTCACAAAATACCTGGGGTAGAAGTAAACACTTTCTGGGGAGGATGTAAACACCCTTTTTTCCACCCTTGAAATTAACTTTGCACTACTTTCAAATATTTTAATTACTTAAGAGATATATAAAGACTGTATATTTTCAAAAAATCACTACACTTTTAACAAAGAATAATTAAAATGGCAAAAAAAACTAAAAGCATGCAAATCAAAGACATTTTTCAATGGATTTTCCCTATATTTTGACATCATGTGACTTTTTATTGAACACAGAGCCACCAATTTTTTCGTAGTCAATTAATTAGAAATTTCGCATGAAAACAAACAAAAATTGCCATTTATTCTGCACTCACGACATCTACAATTACAGGAAAATTGCCTGTTTACATCTACCCCAAATGCTGTTTTCTGTCCAATTGTTAATTCTTTTAAAAAATTGAGAATCTCAATATCTTTAGTAAATACATTAATATAACCCTAAAGGTTGTAGGAAAGAACTGGTATTGCTACATTTCGATTATTTTATACAGTTCTCAATTTCTAGGTGGAAATCCAAATGACCAAAATAATCGAAATATTAACATTTTCGAGAAAAATGATTTTTATTTTTAAAGTACTAGGATTTTATTGACCAATTCATCTGTGTGCATACATCCCCATGGTATCTATGAATGCTTATGGGTTTTATCCTCTGGAATCTTAAAATTAATGAAAAAATCACAGTGTTTACAACTACCCCTGTTTACTACTGCCCCAGTTCCCCCTATATGGGACTCCAGCGCCCCTGGTGTCAGTTGTACGAAGTCCATATGTCCAAAGAATTATCGGGCATGCAAGGGAGAACAAATGTTCCCATATTAAGAAATAAATCGGTTCAGTAGAATCAGAGATATAAGCACCCAAGTATTAAAAAACGGCAAAAACGGTTTTGCCTAGATTCCAGGCGCAAAAACAAAATGAAATCAAAATGATAAGTATTTTCGCAAATCATTTGACCCTAGCAGTAGAAAAAATAGCATGAGAACCCAGAGACAAAATCATCGTTGCACAGTGTAATGAGATTTGACTGCAGTGTCTCAAGGGGGCGTGTCCTAAAATATTTAGGGGTGTGGCTTTGCATATATTTTTTATTGTACAAGATCCATTCAATTTTAAATTGGCCGTTTAGGTATGTGTCACAGGAAGAGAAGAAGGCAAGTGGGGGCCAGCGGGAGAATGAGACGCTGCTGCAGAGGCGCAAGGACGGTAATACGACTGTTCCATATCGCGTCATCGATAATCCGTCAAAGTTGACGCCGCAGGATTGGACCCGCGTCGTAGCGGTGTTTGTAATGGGGCCAGCGTGGCAATTCAAGGGATGGCCCTGGGATGGGAATCCCGTGGAGATCTTCTCGAAAGTTTGTGCTTTCCATTTGCGTTTCGATGAGATGAAACTGGATGCCAATGTGGCTCGTTGGGCTGTTACGGTGCTCAATCTGTCGCGCACCAAGAGGCATCTCGACAGGGCAGTGCTCATGACTTTCTGGGAGACACTGGACAAGTAAGCCAAAGGTTTTCAGTGGAGACTCGAGAGAATTAGTTGGTGAAATTGTGCATTTATATTTTCAGGCACATGATAAAGAACAAACCAGAACTTCGCTTCTAAAGTTTTGCTTGGCAGTATCGGGCCGCTCTGCATAAAGGAGTTTAGTGAGGCCTCAGGATCGGGCATCACATTCAAGTTCTGCTTAGTTTTTTTTTAGTCCACAAAAAAAGTATCATGTAAAACTTCAGTGTCGACGAAAATGCAAAAAAAAGTAAATAAAATGCAAGTAAAAGACATTTTATTGTTTTAATTTTTTTCCTTTATTATAAATGCGTTATAAGGGAGACTAATGTTTTTCTTCTTTAATATTGGATTCACTATTTTTTCTTGTTTCTTTTATTCTTCATTCTCAAATTCAAAAAAATGGTGAAAATTTATGACACTAATT